>NW_026870598.1:35000-319099 GCF_963576545.1 Limanda limanda | reverse complement strand
CTTTTCATCACATATCAGCTCCAGTGTCAGAAAAGCGCTGGAAACAGGGAGATCTGCCTTTTTTTGGAAGAAATGGTTAAATTCTTGAATTTTTCATCACACATCATCCCAAATGTCACTAAACAGCTGGAAACGGGGAGATAAGCCTTTTTTGTAAGCAATGGTTAAGATTTCTGACTTTTTCATCACATGTCAGCCCAAGTGTCAGAAAAGCGCTGGAAACAGGGAGATAAGCCTTTTTTGGAAGAAATGGTTAAATTCTGGAATTTTTCATCACACATCATCCCAAATGTCACTAAACAGCTGGAAACGGGGAGATAAGCCTTTTTTGGAAGCAATGGTTAACAATTTGACTTTTTCATCACATATCAGCTCCAGTGTCAGAAAAGCGCTGGAAACAGGGAGATCTGCCTTTTTTTGGAAGAAATGGTTAAATTCTTGAATTTTTCATCACACATCATCCCAAATGTCACTAAACAGCTGGAAACGGGGAGATAAGCCTTTTTTGGAAGCATTGATTAAGATTTCTGACTTTTTCAGCACATGTCAGCCCAAGTGTCAGAAAAGCGCAGGAAACAGGGAGATAAGCCTTTTTTGGAAGAAATGGTTAAATTCTTGAATTTTTCATCACACATCATCCCAAATGTCACTAAACAGCTGGAAACGGGGAGATAAGCCTTTTTTGGAAGCAATGGTTAACATTTTGACTTTTTCATCACATATCAGCTCCAGTGTCAGAAAAGCGCTGGAAACAGGGAGATCTGCCTTTTTTTGGAAGAAATGGTTAAATTCTTGAATTTTTCATCACACATCATCCCAAATGTCACTAAACAGCTGGAAACGGGGAGATAAGCCTTTTTTGGAAGCATTGATTAAGATTTCTGTCTGTTTCATCACATGTCAGCCCAAGTGTCAGAAAAGCGCAGGAAACAGGGAGATAAGCCTTTTTTGGAAGAAATGGTTAAATTCTTGAATTTTTCATCACACATCATCCCAAATGTCACTAAACAGCTGGAAACGGGGAGATAAGCCTTTTTTGGAAGCAATGGTTAACATTTTGACTTTTTCATCACATATCAGCTCCAGTGTCAGAAAAGCGCTGGAAACAGGGAGATCTGCCTTTTTTTGGAAGAAATGGTTAAATTCTTGAATTTTTCATCACATATCATCCCAAATGTCACTAAACAGCTGGAAACGGGGAGATAAGCCTTTTTTGGAAGCATTGATTAAGATTTCTGACTTTTTCATCACATATCAGCTCCAGTGTCAGAAAAGCGCTGGAAACAGGGAGATCTGCCTTTTTTTGGAAGAAATGGTTAAATTCTTGAATTTTTCATCACACATCATCCCAAATGTCACTAAACAGCTGGGAACGGGGAGATAAGCCTTTTTTGGAAGCAACGGTTAACATTTCTGACTTTTTCATCACATATCAGCCCAAGTTTCAGAAAAGCGCTGGAAACAGGGAGATAAGTCTTTTTTGGAAGAAATGGTTAAATTCTTGAATTTTTCATCACACACCATCCCAAATGTCAATAAACAGCTGGAAACGGGGAGATAAGCCTTTTTTGGAAGCAAGGGTTAACATTTTGACTTTTTCATCACATATCAGCTCCAGTGTCAGAAAAGCGCTGGAAACAGGGAGATCTGCCTTTTTTTGGAAGAAATGGTTAAATTCTTGAATTTTTCATCACACATCATCCCAAATGTCACTAAACAGCTGGAAACGAGGAGATAAGCCTTTTTTGGAAGCAATGGTTAACATTTTGACTTTTTCATCACATATCAGCTCCAGTGTCAGAAAAGCGCTGGAAACAGGGAGATCTGCCTTTTTTTGGAAGAAATGGTTAAATTCTTGAATTTTTCATCACACATCATCCCAAATGTCACTAAACAGCTGGAAACGAGGAGATAAGCCTTTTTTGGAAGCAATGGTTAACATTTTGACTTTTTCATCACATATCAGCTCCAGTGTCAGAAAAGCGCTGGAAACAGGGATATCTGCCTTTTTTGGAAGAAATGGTTAAATTCTGGAATTTTTCATCCCACATCATCCCAAATGTCACTAAACAGCTGGAAACGGGGAGATAAGCCTTTTTTGGAAGCAATGGTTAAGATTTCTTACTTTTTCATCACATGTCAGCCCAAGTGTCAGAAAAGCGTAGGAAACAGGGAGATAAGCCTTTTTTGGAAGAAATGGTTAAATTCGTGAATTTTTCATCACACATCATCCCAAATGTCACTAAACAGCTGGAAACGGGAAGATAAGCCTTTTTTGGAAGCAATGGTTAACATTTTGACTTTTTCATCACATATCAGCTCCAGTGTCAGAAAAGCGCTGGAAACAGGGAGATCTGCCTTTTTTTGGAAGAAATGGTTAAATTCTTGAATTTTTCATCACACATCATCCCTAATGTCACTTAACAGCTGGAAACGGGGAGATAAGCCGTTTTTGGAAGCAATGGTTAAGATTTCTGACTTTTTCATCACATGTCAGCCCAAGTGTCAGAAAAGCGCAGGAAACAGGGAGATAAGCCTTTTTTGGAAGAAATGGTTAAATTCTTGAATTTTTCATCACACATCATCCCAAATGTCACTAAACAGCTGGAAACGGGGAGATAAGCCTTTTTTGGAAGCAATGGTTAACATTTTGACTTTTTCATCACATATCAGCTCCAGTGTCAGAAAAGCGCTGGAAACAGGGAGATATGCCTTTTTTGGGAAGAAATGGTTAAATTCTTGAATTTTCAATCACACATCATCCCAAATGTCACTAAACAGCTGGAAACGGGGAGATAAGCCTTTTTTGGAAGCATTGATTAAGATTTCTGACTTTTTCATCACATGTCAGCCCAAGTGTCAGAAAAGCGCTGGAAACAGGGAGATCTGCCTTTTTTTGGAAGAAATGGTTAAATTCTTGAATTTTTCATCACACATCATCCCAAATGTCACTAAACAGCTGGAAACGGGGAGATAAGCCTTTTTTGGAAGCAATGGTTAACATTTTGACTTTTTCATCACATATCAGCTCCAGTGTCAGAAAAGCGCTGGAAACAGGGAGATATGCCTTTTTTGGGAAGAAATGGTTAAATTCTTGAATTTTTCATCACACATCATCCCAAATGTCACTAAACAGCTGGAAACGGGGAGATAAGCCTTTTTTGGAAGCATTGATTAAGATTTCTGACTTTTTCATCACATGTCAGCCCAAGTGTCAGAAAAGCGCTGGAAACAGGGAGATCTGCCTTTTTTTGGAAGAAATGGTTAAATTCTTGAATTTTTCATCACACATCATCCCAAATGTCACTAAACAGCTGGAAACGGGGAGATAAGCCTTTTTTGGAAGCATTGATTAAGATTTCTGACTTTTTCATCACATGTCAGCCCAAGTGTCAGAAAAGCGCAGGAAACAGGGAGATAAGCCTTTTTTGGAAGAAATGGTTAAATTCTTGAATTTTTCATCACACATCATCCCAAATGTCACTAAACAGCTGGAAACGAGGAGATAAGCCTTTTTTGGAAGCAATGGTTAACATTTTGACTTTTTCATCACATATCAGCTCCAGTGTCAGAAAAGCGCTGGAAACAGGGAGATCTGCCTTTTTTTGGAAGAAATGGTTAAATTCTTGAATTTTTCATCACACATCATCCCAAATGTCACTAAACAGCTGGAAACGGGAAGATAAGCCTTTTTTGGAAGCAATGGTTAAGATTTCTGACTTTTTCATCACATGTCAGCCCAAGTGTCAGAAAAGCGCAAGAAACAGGGAGATAAGCCTTTTTTGGAAGAAATGGTTAAATTCTTGAATTTTTCATCACACATCATCCCAAATGTCACTAAACAGCTGGAAACGGGGAGAAACGCCTTTTTTGGAAGCAATGGTTAACATTTTGACTTTTTCATCACATATCAGCTCCAGTGTCAGAAAAGCGCTGGAAACAGGGAGATCTGCCTTTTTTTGGAAGAAATGGTTAAATTCTTGAATTTTTCATCACACATCATCCCAAATGTCACTAAACAGCTGGAAACGGGGAGATAAGCCTTTTTTGGAAGCATTGATTAAGATTTCTGACTTTTTCATCACATGTCAGCCCAAGTGTCAGAAAAGCGCTGGAAACAGGGAGATCTGCCTTTTTTTGGAAGAAATGGTTAAATTCTTGAATTTTTCATCACACCTCATCCCAAATGTCACTAAACAGCTGGAAACGGGGAGATAAGCCTTTTTTGGAAGCAATGGTTAACATTTTGACTTTTTCATCACATATCAGCTCCAGTGTCAGAAAAGCGCTGGAAACAGGGAGATATGCCTTTTTTGGGAAGAAATGGTTAAATTCTTGAATTTTTCATCACACATCATCCCAAATGTCACTAAACAGCTGGAAACGGGGAGATAAGCCTTTTTTGGAAGCAATGGTTAACATTTTGACTTTTTCATCACATATCAGCTCCAGTGTCAGAAAAGCGCTGGAAACAGGGAGATCTGCCTTTTTTTGGAAGAAATGGTTAAATTCTTGAATTTTTCATCACACATCATCCCAAATGTCACTAAACAGCTGGAAACGGGGAGATAAGCCTTTTTTGGAAGCATTGATTAAGATTTCTGACTTTTTCATCACATGTCAGCCCAAGTGTCAGAAAAGCGCTGGAAACAGGGAGATCTGCCTTTTTTTGGAAGAAATGGTTAAATTCTTGAATTTTTCATCACACATCATCCCAAATGTCACTAAACAGCTGGAAACGAGGAGATAAGCCTTTTTTGGAAGCAATGGTTAACATTTTGACTTTTTCATCACATATCAGCTCCAGTGTCAGAAAAGCGCTGGAAACAGGGAGATCTGCCTTTTTTTGGAAGAAATGGTTAAATTCTGGAATTTTTCATCACACATTATCCCAAATGTCACTAAACAGCTGGAAACGGGGAGATAAGCCTTTTTTGGAAGCAATGGTTAAGATTTCTTACTTTTTCATCACATGTCAGCCCAAGTGTCAGAAAAGCGTAGGAAACAGGGAGATAAGCCTTTTTTGGAAGAAATGGTTAAATTCGTGAATTTTTCATCACACATCATCCCAAATGTCACTAAACAGCTGGAAACGGGGAGATAAGCCTTTTTTGGAAGCAATGGTTAACATTTTGACTTTTTCATCACATATCAGCTCCAGTGTCAGAAAAGCGCTGGAAACAGGGAGATCTGCCTTTTTTTGGAAGAAATGGTTAAATTCTTGAATTTTTCATCACACATCATCCCTAATGTCACTTAACAGCTGGAAACGGGGAGATAAGCCGTTTTTGGAAGCAATGGTTAAGATTTCTGACTTTTTCATCACATGTCAGCCCAAGTGTCAGAAAAGCGCAGGAAACAGGGAGATAAGCCTTTTTTGGAAGAAATGGTTAAATTCTTGAATTTTTCATCACACATCATCCCAAATGTCACTAAACAGCTGGAAACGGGGAGATAAGCCTTTTTTGGAAGCAATGGTTAACATTTTGACTTTTTCATCACATATCAGCTCCAGTGTCAGAAAAGCGCTGGAAACAGGGAGATATGCCTTTTTTGGGAAGAAATGGTTAAATTCTTGAATTTTCAATCACACATCATCCCAAATGTCACTAAACAGCTGGAAACGGGGAGATAAGCCTTTTTTGGAAGCATTGATTAAGATTTCTGACTTTTTCATCACATGTCAGCCCAAGTGTCAGAAAAGCGCTGGAAACAGGGAGATCTGCCTTTTTTTGGAAGAAATGGTTAAATTCTTGAATTTTTCATCACACATCATCCCAAATGTCACTAAACAGCTGGAAACGGGGAGATAAGCCTTTTTTGGAAGCAATGGTTAACATTTTGACTTTTTCATCACATATCAGCTCCAGTGTCAGAAAAGCGCTGGAAACAGGGAGATATGCCTTTTTTGGGAAGAAATGGTTAAATTCTTGAATTTTTCATCACACATCATCCCAAATGTCACTAAACAGCTGGAAACGGGGAGATAAGCCTTTTTTGGAAGCATTGATTAAGATTTCTGACTTTTTCATCACATGTCAGCCCAAGTGTCAGAAAAGCGCTGGAAACAGGGAGATCTGCCTTTTTTTGGAAGAAATGGTTAAATTCTTGAATTTTTCATCACACATCATCCCAAATGTCACTAAACAGCTGGAAACGGGGAGATAAGCCTTTTTTGGAAGCATTGATTAAGATTTCTGACTTTTTCATCACATGTCAGCCCAAGTGTCAGAAAAGCGCAGGAAACAGGGAGATAAGCCTTTTTTGGAAGAAATGGTTAAATTCTTGAATTTTTCATCACACATCATCCCAAATGTCACTAAACAGCTGGAAACGAGGAGATAAGCCTTTTTTGGAAGCAATGGTTAACATTTTGACTTTTTCATCACATATCAGCTCCAGTGTCAGGAAAGCGCTGGAAACAGGGAGATCTGCCTTTTTTTGGAAGAAATGGTTAAATTCTTGAATTTTTCATCACACATCATCCCAAATGTCACTAAACAGCTGGAAACGGGAAGATAAGCCTTTTTTGGAAGCAATGGTTAAGATTTCTGACTTTTTCATCACATGTCAGCCCAAGTGTCAGAAAAGCGCAAGAAACAGGGAGATAAGCCTTTTTTGGAAGAAATGGTTAAATTCTTGAATTTTTCATCACACATCATCCCAAATGTCACTAAACAGCTGGAAACGGGGAGAAACGCCTTTTTTGGAAGCAATGGTTAACATTTTGACTTTTTCATCACATATCAGCTCCAGTGTCAGAAAAGCGCTGGAAACAGGGAGATCTGCCTTTTTTTGGAAGAAATGGTTAAATTCTTGAATTTTTCATCACACATCATCCCAAATGTCACTAAACAGCTGGAAACGGGGAGATAAGCCTTTTTTGGAAGCATTGATTAAGATTTCTGACTTTTTCATCACATGTCAGCCCAAGTGTCAGAAAAGCGCTGGAAACAGGGAGATCTGCCTTTTTTTGGAAGAAATGGTTAAATTCTTGAATTTTTCATCACACATCATCCCAAATGTCACTAAACAGCTGGAAACGGGGAGATAAGCCTTTTTTGGAAGCAATGGTTAACATTTTGACTTTTTCATCACATATCAGCTCCAGTGTCAGAAAAGCGCTGGAAACAGGGAGATCTGCCTTTTTTTGGAAGAAATGGTTAAATTCTTGAATTTTTCATCACACATCATCCCAAATGTCACTAAACAGCTGGAAACGGGGAGATAAGCCTTTTTTGGAAGCATTGATTAAGATTTCTGACTTTTTCATCACATGTCAGCCCAAGTGTCAGAAAAGCGCTGGAAACAGGGAGATCTGCCTTTTTTTGGAAGAAATGGTTAAATTCTTGAATTTTTCATCACACATCATCCCAAATGTCACTAAACAGCTGGAAACGGGGAGATAAGCCTTTTTTGGAAGCAATGGTTAACATTCTGACTTTTTCATCACATATCAGCTCCAGTGTCAGAAAAGCGCTGGAAACAGGGAGATATGCCTTTTTTGGGAAGAAATGGTTAAATTCTTGAATTTTTCATCACACATAATCCCAAATGTCACTAAACAGCTGGAAACGGGGAGATAAGCCTTTTTTGGAAGCATTGATTAAGATTTCTGACTTTTTCATCACATGTCAGCCCAGATGTCAGAAAAGCGCTGGAAACAGGGAGATCTGCCTTTTTTTGGAAGAAATGGTTAAATTCTTGAATTTTTCATCACACATCATCCCAAATGTCACTAAACAGCTGGAAACGGGGAGATAAGCCTTTTTTGGAAGCATTGATTAAGATTTCTGACTTTTTCATCACATGTCAGCCCAAGTGTCAGAAAAGCGCAGGAAACAGGGAGATAAGCCTTTTTTGGAAGAAATGGTTAAATTCTTGAATTTTTCATCACACATCATCCCAAATGTCACTAAACAGCTGGAAACGAGGAGATAAGCCTTTTTTGGAAGCAATGGTTAACATTTTGACTTTTTCATCACATATCAGCTCCAGTGTCAGAAAAGCGCTGGAAACAGGGAGATCTGCCTTTTTTTGGAAGAAATGGTTAAATTCTTGAATTTTTCATCACACATCATCCCAAATGTCACTAAACAGCTGGAAACGGGAAGATAAGCCTTTTTTGGAAGCAATGGTTAAGATTTCTGACTTTTTCATCACATGTCAGCCCAAGTGTCAGAAAAGCGCAAGAAACAGGGAGATAAGCCTTTTTTGGAAGAAATGGTTAAATTCTTGAATTTTTCATCACACATCATCCCAAATGTCACTAAACAGCTGGAAACGGGGAGATACGCCTTTTTTGGAAGCAATGGTTAACATTTTGACTTTTTCATCACATATCAGCTCCAGTGTCAGAAAAGCGCTGGAAACAGGGAGATCTGCCTTTTTTTGGAAGAAATGGTTAAATTCTTGAATTTTTCATCACACATCATCCCAAATGTCACTAAACAGCTGGAAAAGGGGAGATAAGCCTTTTTTGGAAGCAATGGTTAACATTCTGACTTTTTCATCACATATCAGCTCCATTGTCAGAAAAGCGCTGGAAACAGGGAGATATGCCTTTTTTGGGAAGAAATAGTTAAATTCTTGAATTTTTCATCACACATCATCCCAAATGTCACTAAACAGCTGGAAACGGGGAGATAAGCCTTTTTTGGAAGCATTGATTAAGATTTCTGACTTTTTCATCACATGTCAGCCCAAGTGTCAGAAAAGCGCTGGAAACAGGGAGATATGCCTTTTTTGGGAAGAAATGGTTAAATTCTTGAATTTTTCATCACACATCATCCCAAATGTCACTAAACAGCTGGAAACGGGGAGATAAGCCTTTTTTGGAAGCATTGATTAAGATTTCTGACTTTTTCATCACATGTCAGCCCAAGTGTCAGAAAAGCGCTGGAAACAGGGAGATCTGCCTTTTTTTGGAAGAAATGGTTAAATTCTTGAATTTTTCATCACACATCATCCCAAATGTCACTAAACAGCTGGAAACGGGGAGATAAGCCTTTTTTGGAAGCATTGATTAAGATTTCTGACTTTTTCATCACATGTCAGCCCAAGTGTCAGAAAAGCGCTGGAAACAGGGAGATCTGCCTTTTTTTGGAAGAAATGGTTAAATTCTTGAATTTTTCATCACACATCATCCCAAATGTCACTAAACAGCTGGAAACGGGGAGATAAGCCTTTTTTGGAAGCAATGGTTAACATTTCTGATTTTTTCATCACATGTCAGCCCAAGTGTCAGAAAAGCGCAGGAAACAGGGAGATAAGCCTTTTTTGGAAGAAATGGTTAAATTCTTGAATTTTTCATCACACATCATCCCAAATGTCACTAAACAGCTGGAAACGGGGAGATAAGCCTTTTTTGGAAGCATTGATTAAGATTTCTGACTTTTTCATCACATGCCAGCCCAAGTGTCAGAAAAGCGCAGGAAACAGGGAGATAAGCCTTTTTTGGAAGAAATGGTTAAATTCTTGAATTTTTCATCACACATCATCCCAAATGTCACTAAACAGCTGGAAACGAGGAGATAAGCCTTTTTTGGAAGCAATGGTTAACATTTTTACTTTTTCATCACATATCAGCTCCAGTGTCAGAAAAGCGCTGGAAACAGGGAGATCTGCCTTTTTTTGGAAGAAATGGTTAAATTCTTGAATTTTTCATCACACATCATCCCAAATGTCACTAAACAGCTGGAAACGGGGAGATAAGCCTTTTTTGGAAGCATTGATTAAGATTTCTGACTTTTTCATCACATGTCAGCCCAAGTGTCAGAAAAGCGCTGGAAACAGGGAGATCTGCCTTTTTTTGGAAGAAATTGTTAAATTCTTGAATTTTTCATCACACATCATCCCAAATGTCACTAAACAGCTGGAAACGGGGAGATAAGCCTTTTTTGGAAGCATTGATTAAGATTTCTGACTTTTTCATCACATGTCAGCCCAAGTGTCAGAAAAGCGCTGGAAACAGGGAGATCTGCCTTTTTTTGGAAGAAATGGTTAAATTCTTGAATTTTTCATCACACATCATCCCAAATGTCACTAAACAGCTGGAAACGGGGAGATAAGCCTTTTTTGGAAGCAATGGTTAACATTTTGACTTTTTCATCACATATCAGCTCCAGTGTCAGAAAAGCGCTGGAAACAGGGAGATCTGCCTTTTTTTTGAAGAAATGGTTAAATTCTTGAATTTTTCATCACACATCATCCCAAATGTCACTAAACAGCTGGAAACGGGGAGATAAGCCTTTTTTGGAAGCATTGATTAAGATTTCTGTCTTTTTCATCACATGTCAGCCCAAGTGTCAGAAAAGCGCAGGAAACAGGGAGATAAGCCTTTTTTGGAAGAAATGGTTAAATTCTTGAATTTTTCATCACACATCATCCCACATGTCACTAAACAGCTGGAAACGGGGAGATAAGCCTTTTTTGGAAGCAATGGTTAACATTTTGACTTTTTCATCACATATCAGCTCCAGTGTCAGAAAAGCGCTGGAAACAGGGAGATCTGCCTTTTTTTGGAAGAAATGGTTAAATTCTTGAATTTTTCATCACACATCATCCCAAATGTCACTAAACAGCTGGAAACGGGGAGATAAGCCTTTTTTGGAAGCAATGGTTAAGATTTCTAATTTTTTCATCACATGTCAGCCCAAGTGTCAGAAAAGCGCAGGAAACAGGGAGATAAGCCTTTTTTGGAAGAAATGGTTAAATTCTTGAATTTTTCATCACACATCATCCCAAATGTCACTAAACAGCTGGAAACGGGGAGATAAGCCTTTTTTGGAAGCAATGGTTAACATTTTGACTTTTTCATCACATATCAGCTCCAGTGTCAGAAAAGCGCTGGAAACAGGGAGATCTGCCTTTTTTTGGAAGAAATGGTTAAATTTTTGAATTTTTCATCACACATCATCCCAAATGTCACTAAACAGCTGGCAACGGGGAGATAAGCCTTTTTTGGAAGCATTGATTAAGATTTCTGACTTTTTCATCACATGTCAGCCCAAGTGTCAGAAAAGCGCTGGAAACAGGGAGATCTGCCTTTTTTTGGAAGAAATGGTTAAATTCTTGAATTTTTCATCACACATCATCCCAAATGTCACTAAACAGCTGGAAACGGGGAGATAAGCCTTTTTTGGAAGCAATGGTTAACATTTTGACTTTTTCATCACATATCAGCTCAAGTGTCAGAAAAGCGCTGGAAACAGGGAGATCTGCCTTTTTTTGGAAGAAATGGTTAAATTCTTGAATTTTTCATCACACATCATCCCAAATGTCACTTAACAGCTGGAAACGGGGAGATAAGCCTTTTTTGGAAGCAATCGTTAAGATTTCTGACTTTTTCATCACATGTCAGCCCAAGTGTCAGAAAAGCGCAGGAAACAGGGAGATAAGCCTTTTTTGGAAGAAATGGTTAAATTCTTGAATTTTTCATCACACATCATCCCAAATTTCACTAAACAGCTGGAAACGGGAATATAAGCCTTTTTTGGAAGCATTGATTAAGATTTCTGACTTTTTCATCACATGTCAGCCCAAGTGTCAGAAAAGCGCTGGAAACAGGGAGATCTGCCTTTTTTTGGAAGAAATGGTTAAATTCTTGAATTTTTCATCACACATCATCCCAAATGTCACTAAACAGCTGGAAACGAGGAGATAAGCCTATTTTGGAAGCAATGGTTAACATTTTGACTTTTTCATCACATATCAGCTCCAGTGTCAGAAAAGCGCTGGAAACAGGGAGATCTGCCTTTTTTTGGAAGAAATGGTTAAATTCTTGAATTTTTCATCACACATCATCCCAAATGTCACTAAACAGCTGGAAACGGGGAGATAAGCCTTTTTTGGAAGCAATGGTTAAGATTTCTGACTTTTTCATCACATGTCAGCCCAAGTGTCAGAAAAGCGCAGGAAACAGGGAGATAAGCCTTTTTTGAAAGAAATGGTTAAATTCTTGAATTTTTCATCACACATCATCCCAAATGTCACTAAACAGCTGGAAACGGGGAGATAAGCCTTTTTTGGAAGCAATGGTTAACATTTTGACTTTTTCATCACATATCAGCTCCAGTGTCAGAAAAGCGCTGGAAACAGGGAGATCTGCCTTTTTTTGGAAGAAATGGTTAAATTCTTGAATTTTTCATCACACATCATCCCAAATGTCACTTAACAGCTGGAAACGGGGAGATAAGCCTTTTTTGGAAGCAATGCTTAACATTTTGACTTTTTCATCACATATCAGCCCAAGTGTCAGAAAAGCGCTGGAAACAGGGAGATAATCCTTTTTTGGGAGAAATGGTTAACATTTCTGACTTTTTCATCACATATCAGCCCAAGTATCAGAAAAGCGCTGGAAACAGGCAGATAAGCCTTTTTTGGAAGAAATGGTTCAATTCTTGAATTTTTCATCACACATCATCCCAAATGTCACTAAACAGCTGGAAACGGGGAGATAAGCCATTTTTGGAAGCAATGGTTAACATTTTGACTTTTTCATCACATATCAGCTCCAGTGTCAGAAAAGCGCTGGAAACAGGGAGATAAGCCTTTTTTGGAAGAAATGGTTAAATTCTTGAATTTTTCATCACACATCATCCCAAATGTCACTAAACAGCTGGAAATGGGGAGATAAGCCTTTTTTGGAAGCAATGGTTAACATTTCTGACTTTTTCATCACATATCAGCCCAAGTGTCAGAAAAGCGCTGGAAACAGGGAGATAATCCTTTTTTGGGAGAAATGGTTAACATTTCTGACTTTTTTATCACATATCAGCCCAAGTATCAGAAAAGCGCTGGAAACAGGCAGATAAGCCTTTTTTGGAAGAAATGGTTCAATTCTTGAATTTTTCATCACACATCATCCCAAATGTCACTAAACAGCTGGGAACGGGGAGATAAGCCTTTTTTGGAAGCAATGGTTAACATTTCTGACTTTTTCATCACATATCAGCCCAAGTTTCAGAAAAGCGCTGGAAACAGGGAGATAAGTCTTTTTTGGAAGAAATGGTTAAATTCTTGAATTTTTCATCACACACCATCCCAAATGTCAATAAACAGCTGGAAACGGGGAGATAAGCCTTTTTTGGAAGCAAGGGTTAACATTTTGTTTTTTTCATCACATATCAGCTCCAGTGTCAGAAAAGCGCTGGAAACAGGGAGATATGCCTTTTTTTGGAAGAAATGGTTAAATTCTTGAATTTTTCATCACACATCATCCCAAATGTCACTAAACAGCTGGAAACGGGGAGATAAGCCATTTTTGGAAGCAATGGTTAACATTTTGACTTTTTCATCACGTATCAGCTCCAGTGTCAGAAAAGCGCTGGAAACAGGGAGATAAGCCTTTTTTGGAAGAAATGGTTAAATTCTTGAATTTTTCATCACACATAGTCCCAAATGTCACTAAACAGCTGGAAACGGGGAGATAAGCCTTTTTTGGAAGCAATGGTTAACATTTCTGACTTTTTCATCACATATCAGCCCAAGTGTCAGAAAAGCGCTGGAAACAGGGAGATAAGCCTTTTTTGGAAGAAATGGTTAAATTCTTGAATTTTTCATCACACATCATCCCAAATGTCACTAAACAGCTGGAAACGGGGAGATAAGCCTTTTTTGGAAGCAATGGTTAACATTTTGACTTTTTCATCACATATCAGCCCAAGTGTCAGAAAAGCGCTGGAAACAGGGAGATAATCCTTTTTTGGGAGAAATGGTTAACATTTCTGACTTTTTCATCACATATCAGCCCAAGTATCAGAAAAGCGCTGGAAACGGGGAGATAAGCCTTTTTTGGAAGAAATGGTTCAATTCTTGAATTTTTCATCACACATCATCCCAAATGTCACTTAACAGCTGGAAACGGGGAGATAAGCCTTTTTTGGAAGCAATGCTTAACATTTTGACTTTTTCATCACATATCAGCCCAAGTGTCAGAAAAGCGCTGGAAACAGGGAGATAATCCTTTTTTGGGAGAAATGGTTAACATTTCTGACTTTTTCATCACATATCAGCCCAAGTATCAGAAAAGCGCTGGAAACAGGCAGATAAGCCTTTTTTGGAAGAAATGGTTCAATTCTTGAATTTTTCATCACACATCATCCCAAATGTCACTAAACAGCTGGAAACGGGGAGATAAGCCATTTTTGGAAGCAATGGTTAACATTTTGACTTTTTCATCACATATCAGCTCCAGTGTCAGAAAAGCGCTGGAAACAGGGAGATAAGCCTTTTTTGGAAGAAATGGTTAAATTCTTGAATTTTTCATCACACATCATCCCAAATGTCACTAAACAGCTGGAAATGGGGAGATAAGCCTTTTTTGGAAGCAATGGTTAACATTTCTGACTTTTTCATCACATATCAGCCCAAGTGTCAGAAAAGCGCTGGAAACAGGGAGATAATCCTTTTTTGGGAGAAATGGTTAACATTTCTGACTTTTTTATCACATATCAGCCCAAGTATCAGAAAAGCGCTGGAAACAGGCAGATAAGCCTTTTTTGGAAGAAATGGTTCAATTCTTGAATTTTTCATCACACATCATCCCAAATGTCACTAAACAGCTGGGAACGGGGAGATAAGCCTTTTTTGGAAGCAATGGTTAACATTTCTGACTTTTTCATCACATATCAGCCCAAGTTTCAGAAAAGCGCTGGAAACAGGGAGATAAGTCTTTTTTGGAAGAAATGGTTAAATTCTTGAATTTTTCATCACACACCATCCCAAATGTCAATAAACAGCTGGAAACGGGGAGATAAGCCTTTTTTGGAAGCAAGGGTTAACATTTTGTTTTTTTCATCACATATCAGCTCCAGTGTCAGAAAAGCGCTGGAAACAGGGAGATATGCCTTTTTTTGGAAGAAATGGTTAAATTCTTGAATTTTTCATCACACATCATCCCAAATGTCACTAAACAGCTGGAAACGGGGAGATAAGCCATTTTTGGAAGCAATGGTTAACATTTTGACTTTTTCATCACGTATCAGCTCCAGTGTCAGAAAAGCGCTGGAAACAGGGAGATAAGCCTTTTTTGGAAGAAATGGTTAAATTCTTGAATTTTTCATCACACATAGTCCCAAATGTCACTAAACAGCTGGAAACGGGGAGATAAGCCTTTTTTGGAAGCAATGGTTAACATTTCTGACTTTTTCATCACATATCAGCCCAAGTGTCAGAAAAGCGCTGGAAACAGGGAGATAAGCCTTTTTTGGAAGAAATGGTTAAATTCTTGAATTTTTCATCACACATCATCCCAAATGTCACTAAACAGCTGGAAACGGGGAGATAAGCCTTTTTTGGAAGCAATGGTTAACATTTTGACTTTTTCATCACATATCAGCCCAAGTGTCAGAAAAGCGCTGGAAACAGGGAGATAATCCTTTTTTGGGAGAAATGGTTAACATTTCTGACTTTTTCATCACATATCAGCCCAAGTATCAGAAAAGCGCTGGAAACGGGGAGATAAGCCTTTTTTGGAAGAAATGGTTCAATTCTTGAATTTTTCATCACACATCATCCCAAATGTCACTAAACAGCTGGGAACGGGGAGATAAGCCTTTTTTGGAAGCAATGGTTAACATTTCTGACTTTTTCATCACATATCAGCCCAAGTTTCAGAAAAGCGCTGGAAACAGGGAGATAAGTCTTTTTTGGAAGAAATGGTTAAATTCTTGAATTTTTCATCACACATCATCCCAAATGTCAATAAACAGCTGGAAACGGGGAGATAAGCCTTTTTTGGAAGCAAGGGTTAACATTTTGACTTTTTCATCACATATCAGCTCCAGTGTCAGAAAAGCGCTGGAAACAGGGAGATATGCCTTTTTTTGGAAGAAATGGTTAAATTCTTGAATTTTTCATCACACATCATCCCAAATGTCACTAAACAGCTGGAAACGGGGAGATAAGCCTTTTTTGGAAGCAATGGTTAACATTTTGACTATTTCATCACATATCAGCACCAGTGTCAGAAAAGCGCTGGAAACAGGGAGATAAGCCTTTTTTGGAAGAAATGGTTAAATTCTTGAATTTTTCATCACACATCATCCCAAATGTCACTAAACAGCTGGAAACGGGGATATAAGCCTTTTTTGGAAGCAATGGTTAACATTTTGACCCTTTCATCACATATCAGCTCAAGTGTCAGAAAAGCGCTGGAAACAGGGAGATAGGCCTTTTTTTGGAAGAAATGGTTAAATTCTGGAATTTTTCATCACACATCATCCCAAATGTCACTAAACAGCTGGAAACGGGGAGATAAGCCTTTTTTGGAAGCAATGGTTAACATTTTGACTTTTTCATCACATATCAGCTCCAGTGTCTGAAAAGCGCTGGAAACAGGGAGATCTGCCTTTTTTTGGAAGAAATGGTTAAATTCTTGAATTTTTCATCACACATCATCCCAAATGTCACTAAACAGCTGGAAACGGGGAGATAAGCCTTTTTTGGAAGCATTGATTAAGATTTTTGACTTTTTCATCACATATCAGCTCCACTGTCAGAAAAGCGCTGGAAACAGGGAGATAAGCCTTTTTTGGAAGAAATGGTTAAATTCTGGAATTTTTCATCACACATCATCCCAAATGTCACTAAACAGCTGGAAACGGGGAGATAAGCCTTTTTTGGAAGCAATGGTTAACATTTTGACTTTTTCATCACATATCAGCTCCAGTGTCAGAAAAGCGCTGGAAACAGGGAGATATGCCTTTTTTTGGAAGAAATGGTTAAATTCTTGAATTTTTCATCACACATCATCCCAAATGTCACTAAACAGCTGGAAACGGGGAGATAAGCCTTTTTTGGAAGCAATGGTTAAGATTACTGACTTTTTCATCACATGTCAGCCCAAGTGTCAGAAAATCGCTGGAAACAGGGAGATAAGCCTTTTTTGGAAGAAGTGGTTAAATTCTAGAATTTTTCATCACACATCATCCCAAATGTCACTAAACAGCTGGAAACGGGGAGATAAGCCTTTTTTGGAAGCAATGGTTAACATTTTGACTTTTTCATCACATATCAGCTCCAGTGTCAGAAAAGCGCTGGAAACAGGGAGATCTGCCTTTTTTTGGAAGAAATGGTTAAATTCTTGAATTTTTCATCACACATCATCCCAAATGTCACTAAACAGCTGGAAACGGGGAGATAAGCCTTTTTTGGAAGCAATGGTTAAGATTTCTAATTTTTTCATCACATGTCAGCCCAAGTGTCAGAAAAGCGCAGGAAACAGGGAGATAAGCCTTTTTTGGAAGAAATGGTTAAATTCTTGAATTTTTCATCACACATCATCCCAAATGTCACTAAACAGCTGGAAACGGGGAGATAAGCCTTTTTTGGAAGCAATGGTTAACATTTTGACTTTTTCATCACATATCAGCTCCAGTGTCAGAAAAGCGCTGGAAACAGGGAGATCTGCCTTTTTTTGGAAGAAATGGTTAAATTCTTGAATTTTTCATCACACATCATCCCAAATGTCACTAAACAGCTGGAAACGGGGAGATAAGCCTTTTTTGGAAGCATTGATTAAGATTTCTGACTTTTTCATCACATGTCAGCCCAAGTGTCAGAAAAGCGCAGGAAACAGGGAGATCTGCCTTTTTTTGGAAGAAATGGTTAAATTCTTGAATTTTTCATCACACATCATCCCAAAAGTCACTAAACAGCTGGAAACGGGGAGATAAGCCTTTTTTGGAAGCAATGGTTAACATTTTGACTTTTTCATCACATATCAGCTCCAGTGTCAGAAAAGCGCTGGAAACAGGGAGATCTGCCTTTTTTTTGAAGAAATGGTTAAATTCTTGAATTTTTCATCACACATCATCCCAAATGTCACTAAACAGCTGGAAACGGGGAGATAAGCCTTTTTTGGAAGCATTGATTAAGATTTCTGTCTTTTTCATCACATGTCAGCCCAAGTGTCAGAAAAGCGCAGGAAACAGGGAGATAAGCCTTTTTTGGAAGAAATGGTTAAATTCTTGAATTTTTCATCACACATCATCCCAAATGTCACTAAACAGCTGGAAACGGGGAGATAAGCCTTTTTTGGAAGCAATGGTTAACATTTTGACTTTTTCATCACATGTCAGCCCAAGTGTCAGAAAATCGCTGGAAACAGGGAGATAAGCCTTTTTTGGAAGAAGTGGTTAAATTCTAGAATTTTTCATCACACATCATCCCAAATGTCACTAAACAGCTGGAAACGGGGAGATAAGCCTTTTTTGGAAGCAATGGTTAACATTTTGACTTTTTCATCACATATCAGCTCCAGTGTCAGAAAAGCGCTGGAAACAGGGAGATCTGCCTTTTTTTGGAAGAAATGGTTAAATTCTTGAATTTTTCATCACACATCATCCCAAATGTCACTAAACAGCTGGAAACGGGGAGATAAGCCTTTTTTGGAAGCAATGGTTAAGATTTCTAATTTTTTCATCACATGTCAGCCCAAGTGTCAGAAAAGCGCAGGAAACAGGGAGATAAGCCTTTTTTGGAAGAAATGGTTAAATTCTTGAATTTTTCATCACACATCATCCCAAATGTCACTAAACAGCTGGAAACGGGGAGATAAGCCTTTTTTGGAAGCAATGGTTAACATTTTGACTTTTTCATCACATATCAGCTCCAGTGTCAGAAAAGCGCTGGAAACAGGGAGATCTGCCTTTTTTTGGAAGAAATGGTTAAATTTTTGAATTTTTCATCACACATCATCCCAAATGTCACTAAACAGCTGGCAACGGGGAGATAAGCCTTTTTTGGAAGCATTGATTAAGATTTCTGACTTTTTCATCACATGTCAGCCCAAGTGTCAGAAAAGCGCAGGAAACAGGGAGATCTGCCTTTTTTTGGAAGAAATGGTTAAATTCTTGAATTTTTCATCACACATCATCCCAAATGTCACTAAACAGCTGGAAACGGGGAGATAAGCCTTTTTTGGAAGCATTGATTAAGATTTCTGACTTTTTCATCACATGTCAGCCCAAGTGTCAGAAAAGCGCAGGAAACAGGGAGATAAGCCTTTTTTGGAAGAAATGGTTAAATTCTTGAATTTTTCATCACACATCATCCCAAATGTCACTAAACAGCTGGAAACGGGGAGATAAGCCTTTTTTGGAAGCAATGGTTAACATTTTGACTTTTTCATCACATATCAGCTCCAGTGTCAGAAAAGCGCTGGAAACAGGGAGATCTGCCTTTTTTTGGAAGAAATGGTTAAATTCTTGAATTTTTCATCACACATCATCCCAAATGTCACTAAACAGCTGGAAACGGGGAGATAAGCCTTTTTTGGAAGCATTGATTAAGATTTCTGTCTTTTTCATCACATGTCAGCCCAAGTGTCAGAAAAGCGCAGGAAACAGGGAGATAAGCCTTTTTTGGAAGAAATGGTTAAATTCTAGAATTTTTCATCACACATCATCCCAAATGTCACTAAACAGCTGGAAACGGGGAGATAAGCCTTTTTTGGAAGCAATGGTTAACATTTTGACTTTTTCATCACATATCAGCTCCAGTGTCAGAAAAGCGCTGGAAACAGGGAGATCTGCCTTTTTTTGGAAGAAATGGTTAAATTCTTGAATTTTTCATCACACATCATCCCAAATGTCACTAAACAGCTGGAAACGGGGAGATAAGCCTTTTTTGGAAGCAATGGTTAAGATTTCTAATTTTTTCATCACATGTCAGCCCAAGTGTCAGAAAAGCGCAGGAAACAGGGAGATAAGCCTTTTTTGGAAGAAATGGTTAAATTCTTGAATTTTTCATCACACATCATCCCAAATGTCACTAAACAGCTGGAAACGGGGAGATAAGCCTTTTTTGGAAGCAATGGTTAACATTTTGACTTTTTCATCACATATCAGCTCCAGTGTCAGAAAAGCGCTGGAAACAGGGAGATCTGCCTTTTTTTGGAAGAAATGGTTAAATTTTTGAATTTTTCATCACACATCATCCCAAATGTCACTAAACAGCTGGCAACGGGGAGATAAGCCTTTTTTGGAAGCATTGATTAAGATTTCTGACTTTTTCATCACATGTCAGCCCAAGTGTCAGAAAAGCGCAGGAAACAGGGAGATCTGCCTTTTTTTGGAAGAAATGGTTAAATTCTTGAATTTTTCATCACACATCATCCCAAATGTCACTAAACAGCTGGAAACGGGGAGATAAGCCTTTTTTGGAAGCATTGATTAATATTTCTGACTTTTTCATCACATATCAGCTCCACTGTCAGAAAAGCGCTGGAAACAGGGAGATCTGCCTTTTTTTTGGAAGAAATGGTTAAATTCTTGAATTTTTCATCACACATCATCCCAAATGTCACTAAACAGCTGGACACGGGGAGATAAGCCTTTTTTGGAAGCATTGATTAAGATTTCTGACTTTTTCATCACATATCAGCCCAAGTGTCAGAAAAGCGTTGGAAACAGGGAGATAAGCCTTTTTTGGAAGAAATGGTTAAATTCTGGAATTTTTCATCACACATCATCCCAAATGTCACTAAACAGCTGGAAACGGGGAGATAAGCCTTTTTTGGAAGCAATGGTTAACATTTTGACTTTTTCATCACATATCAGCTCCAGTGTCAGAAAAGCGCAGGAAACAGGGAGATCTGCCTTTTTTTGGAAGAAATGGTTAAATTCTTGAATTTTTCATCACACATCATCCCAAATGTCACTAAACAGCTGGAAACGGGGAGATAAGCCTTTTTTGGAAGCAATGGTTAACATTTTGACTTTTTCATCACATATCAGCTCCAGTGTCAGAAAAGCGCTGGAAACAGGGAGATCTGCCTTTTTTTGGAAGAAATGGTTAAATTCTTGAATTTTTCATCACACATCATCCCAAATGTCACTAAACAGCTGGAAACGGGGAGATAAGCCTTTTTTGGAAGCATTGATTAAGATTTCTGTCTGTTTCATCACATGTCAGCCCAAGTGTCAGAAAAGCGCAGGAAACAGGGAGATAAGCTTTTTTGGAAGAAATGGTTAAATTCTTGAATTTTTCATCACACATCATCCCAAATGTCACTAAACAGCTGGAAACGGGGAGATAAGCCTTTTTTGGAAGCAATGGTTAACATTTTGACTTTTTCATCACATATCAGCTCCAGTGTCAGAAAAGCGCTGGAAACAGGGAGATCTGCCTTTTTTTGGAAGAAATGGTTAAATTCTTGAATTTTTCATCACACATCATCCCAAATGTCACTAAACAGCTGGAAACGGGGAGATAAGCCTTTTTTGGAAGCATTGATTAAGATTTCTGACTTTTTCATCACATATCAGCTCCAGTGTCAGAAAAGCGCTGGAAACAGGGAGATCTGCCTTTTTTTGGAAGAAATGGTTAAATTCTTGAATTTTTCATCACACATCATCCCAAATGTCACTAAACAGCTGGGAACGGGGAGATAAGCCTTTTTTGGAAGCAATGGTTAACATTTCTGACTTTTTCATCACATATCAGCCCAAGTTTCAGAAAAGCGCTGGAAACAGGGAGATAAGCCTTTTTTGGAAGAAATGGTTAAATTCTTGAATTTTTCATCACACATCATCCCAAATGTCACTAAACAGCTGGAAACGGGGAGATAAGCCTTTTTTGGAAGCAATGGTTAACATTTTGACTTTTTCATCACATATCAGCTCCAGTGTCAGAAAAGCGCTGGAAACAGGGAGATCTGCCTTTTTTTGGAAGAAATGGTTAAATTCTTGAATTTTTCATCACACATCATCCCAAATGTCACTAAACAGCTGGAAACGGGGAGATAAGCCTTTTTTGGAAGCAATGGTTAAGATTTCTAATTTTTTCATCACATGTCAGCCCAAGTGTCAGAAAAGCGCAGGAAACAGGGAGATAAGCCTTTTTTGGAAGAAATGGTTAAATTCTTGAATTTTTCATCACACATCATCCCAAATGTCACTAAACAGCTGGAAACGGGGAGATAAGCCTTTTTTGGAAGCAATGGTTAACATTTTGACTTTTTCATCACATATCAGCTCCAGTGTCAGAAAAGCGCTGGAAACAGGGAGATCTGCCTTTTTTTGGAAGAAATGGTTAAATTCTTGAATTTTTCATCACACATCATCCCAAATGTCACTAAACAGCTGGAAACGGGGAGATAAGCCTTTTTTGGAAGCATTGATTAAGATTTCTGACTTTTTCATCACATGTCAGCCCAAGTGTCAGAAAAGCGCAGGAAACAGGGAGATCTGCCTTTTTTTGGAAGAAATGGTTAAATTCTTGAATTTTTCATCACACATCATCCCAAAAGTCACTAAACAGCTGGAAACGGGGAGATAAGCCTTTTTTGGAAGCATTGATTAAGATTTCTGACTTTTTCATCACATGTCAGCCCAAGTGTCAGAAAAGCGCAGGAAACAGGGAGATAAGCCTTTTTTGGAAGAAATGGTTAAATTCTTGAATTTTTCATCACACATCATCCCAAATGTCACTAAACAGCTGGAAACGGGGAGATAAGCCTTTTTTGGAAGCAATGGTTAACATTTTGACTTTTTCATCACATATCAGCTCCAGTGTCAGAAAAGCGCTGGAAACAGGGAGATCTGCCTTTTTTTTGAAGAAATGGTTAAATTCTTGAATTTTTCATCACACATCATCCCAAATGTCACTAAACAGCTGGAAACGGGGAGATAAGCCTTTTTTGGAAGCATTGATTAAGATTTCTGTCTTTTTCATCACATGTCAGCCCAAGTGTCAGAAAAGCGCAGGAAACAGGAAGATAAGCCTTTTTTGGAAGAAATGGTTAAATTCTTGAATTTTTCATCACACATCATCCCAAATGTCACTAAACAGCTGGAAACGGGGAGATAAGCCTTTTTTGGAAGCAATGGTTAACATTTTGACTTTTTCATCACATGTCAGCCCAAGTGTCAGAAAATCGCTGGAAACAGGGAGATAAGCCTTTTTTGGAAGAAGTGGTTAAATTCTAGAATTTTTCATCACACATCATCCCAAATGTCACTAAACAGCTGGAAACGGGGAGATAAGCCTTTTTTGGAAGCAATGGTTAACATTTTGACTTTTTCATCACATATCAGCTCCAGTGTCAGAAAAGCGCTGGAAACAGGGAGATCTGCCTTTTTTTGGAAGAAATGGTTAAATTCTTGAATTTTTCATCACACATCATCCCAAATGTCACTAAACAGCTGGAAACGGGGAGATATGCCTTTTTTGGAAGCAATGGTTAAGATTTCTAATTTTTTCATCACATGTCAGCCCAAGTGTCAGAAAAGCGCAGGAAACAGGGAGATAAGCCTTTTTTGGAAGAAATGGTTAAATTCTTGAATTTTTCATCACACATCATCCCAAATGTCACTAAACAGCTGGAAACGGGGAGATAAGCCTTTTTTGGAAGCAATGGTTAACATTTTGACTTTTTCATCACATATCAGCTCCAGTGTCAGAAAAGCGCTGGAAACAGGGAGATCTGCCTTTTTTTGGAAGAAATGGTTAAATTTTTGAATTTTTCATCACACATCATCCCAAATGTCACTAAACAGCTGGCAACGGGGAGATAAGCCTTTTTTGGAAGCATTGATTAAGATTTCTGACTTTTTCATCACATGTCAGCCCAAGTGTCAGAAAAGCGCAGGAAACAGGGAGATCTGCCTTTTTTTGGAAGAAATGGTTAAATTCTTGAATTTTTCATCACACATCATCCCAAATGTCACTAAACAGCTGGAAACGGGGAGATAAGCCTTTTTTGGAAGCATTGATTAAGATTTCTGACTTTTTCATCACATGTCAGCCCAAGTGTCAGAAAAGCGCAGGAAACAGGGAGATAAGCCTTTTTTGGAAGAAATGGTTAAATTCTTGAATTTTTCATCACACATCATCCCAAATGTCACTAAACAGCTGGAAACGGGGAGATAAGCCTTTTTTGGAAGCAATGGTTAACATTTTGACTTTTTCATCACATATCAGCTCCAGTGTCAGAAAAGCGCTGGAAACAGGGAGATCTGCCTTTTTTTGGAAGAAATGGTTAAATTCTTGAATTTTTCATCACACATCATCCCAAATGTCACTAAACAGCTGGAAACGGGGAGATAAGCCTTTTTTGGAAGCATTGATTAAGATTTCTGTCTTTTTCATCACATGTCAGCCCAAGTGTCAGAAAAGCGCAGGAAACAGGGAGATAAGCCTTTTTTGGAAGAAATGGTTAAATTCTTGAATTTTTCATCACACATCATCCCAAATGTCACTAAACAGCTGGAAACGGGGAGATAAGCCTTTTTTGGAAGCAATGGTTAACATTTTGACTTTTTCATCACATATCAGCTCCAGTGTCAGAAAAGCGCTGGAAACAGGGAGATCTGCCTTTTTTTGGAAGAAATGGTTAAATTCTTGAATTTTTCATCACACATCATCCCAAATGTCAATAAACAGCTGGAAACGGGGAGATAAGCCTTTTTTGGAAGCATTGATTAAGATTTCTGACTTTTTCATCACATATCAGCTCCACTGTCAGAAAAGCGCTGGAAACAGGGAGATCTGCCTTTTTTTTGGAAGAAATGGTTAAATTCTTGAATTTTTCATCACACATCATCCCAAATGTCACTAAACAGCTGGACACGGGGAGATAAGCCTTTTTTGGAAGCATTGATTAAGATTTCTGACTTTTTCATCACATATCAGCCCAAGTGTCAGAAAAGCGCTGGAAACAGGGAGATAAGCCTTTTTTGGAAGAAATGGTTAAATTCTGGAATTTTTCATCACACATCATCCCAAATGTCACTAAACAGCTGGAAACGGGGAGATAAGCCTTTTTTGGAAGCAATGGTTAACATTTTGACTTTTTCATCACATATCAGCTCCAGTGTCAGAAAAGCGCTGGAAACAGGGAGATCTGCCTTTTTTTGGAAGAAATGGTTAAATTCTTGAATTTTTCATCACACATCATCCCAAATGTCACTAAACAGCTGGAAACGGGGAGATAAGCCTTTTTTGGAAGCAATGGTTAACATTTTGACTTTTTCATCACATATCAGCTCCAGTGTCAGAAAAGCGCTGGAAACAGGGAGATCTGCCTTTTTTTGGAAGAAATGGTTAAATTCTTGAATTTTTCATCACACATCATCCCAAATGTCACTAAACAGCTGGAAACGGGGAGATAAGCCTTTTTTGGAAGCATTGATTAAGATTTCTGTCTGTTTCATCACATGTCAGCCCAAGTGTCAGAAAAGCGCAGGAAACAGGGAGATAAGCCTTTTTTGGAAGAAATGGTTAAATTCTTGAATTTTTCATCACACATCATCCCAAATGTCACTAAACAGCTGGAAACGGGGAGATAAGCCTTTTTTGGAAGCAATGGTTAACATTTTGACTTTTTCATCACATATCAGCTCCAGTGTCAGAAAAGCGCTGGAAACAGGGAGATCTGCCTTTTTTTGGAAGAAATGGTTAAATTCTTGAATTTTTCATCACACATCATCCCAAATGTCACTAAACAGCTGGAAACGGGGAGATAAGCCTTTTTTGGAAGCATTGATTAAGATTTCTGACTTTTTCATCACATATCAGCTCCAGTGTCAGAAAAGCGCTGGAAACAGGGAGATCTGCCTTTTTTTGGAAGAAATGGTTAAATTCTTGAATTTTTCATCACACATCATCCCAAATGTCACTAAACAGCTGGGAACGGGGAGATAAGCCTTTTTTGGAAGCAATGGTTAACATTTCTGACTTTTTCATCACATATCAGCCCAAGTTTCAGAAAAGCGCTGGAAACAGGGAGATAAGTCTTTTTTGGAAGAAATGGTTAAATTCTTGAATTTTTCATCACACACCATCCCAAATGTCAATAAACAGCTGGAAACGGGGAGATAAGCCTTTTTTGGAAGCAAGGGTTAACATTTTGACTTTTTCATCACATATCAGCTCCAGTGTCAGAAAAGCGCTGGAAACAGGGAGATCTGCCTTTTTTTGGAAGAAATGGTTAAATTCTTGAATTTTTCATCACACATCATCCCAAATGTCACTAAACAGCTGGAAACGAGGAGATAAGCCTTTTTTGGAAGCAATGGTTAACATTTTGACTTTTTCATCACATATCAGCTCCAGTGTCAGAAAAGCGCTGGAAACAGGGAGATCTGCCTTTTTTTGGAAGAAATGGTTAAATTCTGGAATTTTTCATCACACATCATCCCAAATGTCACTAAACAGCTGGAAACGGGGAGATAAGCCTTTTTTGGAAACAATGGTTAAGATTTCTGACTTTTTCATCACATGTCAGCCCAAGTGTCAGAAAAGCGTAGGAAACAGGGAGATAAGCCTTTTTTGGAAGAAATGGTTAAATTCTTGAATTTTTCATCACATATCATCCCAAATGTCACTAAACAGCTGGAAACGGGGAGATAAGCCTTTTTTGGAAGCAATGGTTAACATTTTGACTTTTTCATCACATATCAGCTCCAGTGTCAGAAAAGCGCTGGAAACAGGGAGATCTGCCTTTTTTTGGAAGAAATGGTTAAATTCTTGAATTTTTCATCACACATCATCCCAAATGTCACTAAACAGCTGGAAACGGGGAGATAAGCCTTTTTTGGAAGCAATGGTTAAGATTTCTGACTTTTTCATCACATGTCAGCCCAAGTGTCAGAAAAGCGCAGGAAACAGGGAGATAAGCCTTTTTTGGAAGAAATGGTTAAATTCTTGAATTTTTCATCACACATCATCCCAAATGTCACTAAACAGCTGGAAACGGGGAGATAAGCCTTTTTTGGAAGCATTGATTAAGATTTCTGACTTTTTCATCACATATCAGCTCCAGTGTCAGAAAAGCGCTGGAAACAGGGAGATCTGCCTTTTTTTGGAAGAAATGGTTAAATTCTTGAATTTTTCATCACACATCATCCCAAATGTCACTAAACAGCTGGAAACGGGGAGATAAGCCTTTTTTGGAAGCATTGATTAAGATTTCTGACTTTTTCATCACATGTCAGCCCAAGTGTCAGAAAAGCGCTGGAAACAGGGAGATCTGCTTTTTTTGGAAGAAATGGTTAAATTCTTGAATTTTTCATCACACATCATCCCAAATGTCACTAAACAGCTGGAAACGGGGAGATAAGCCTTTTTTGGAAGCAATGGTTAACATTTTGACTTTTTCATCACATATCAGCTCCAGTGTCAGAAAAGCGCTGGAAACAGGGAGATATGCCTTTTTTGGGAAGAAATGGTTAAATTCTTGAATTTTTCATCACACATCATCCCAAATGTCACTAAACAGCTGGAAACGGGGAGATAAGCCTTTTTTGGAAGCAATGGTTAACATTTTGACTTTTTCATCACATATCAGCTCCAGTGTCAGAAAAGCGCTGGAAACAGGGAGATCTGCCTTTTTTTGGAAGAAATGGTTAAATTCTTGAATTTTTCATCACACATCATCCCAAATGTCACTAAACAGCTGGAAACGGGGAGATAAGCCTTTTTCGGAAGCAATGGTTAACATTTTGACTTTTTCATCACATATCAGCTCCAGTGTCAGAAAAGCGCTGGAAACAGGGAGATCTGCCTTTTTTTGGAAGAAAATGGTTAAATTCTTGAATTTTTCATCACACATCATCCCAAATGTCACTAAACAGCTGGAAACGGGGAGATAAGCCTTTTTTGGAAGCAATGGTTAAGATTTCTGACTTTTTCATCACATGTCAGCCCAAGTGTCAGAAAAGCGCAGGAAACAGGGAGATAAGCCTTTTTTGGAAGAAATGGTTAAATTCTTGAATTTTTCATCACACATCATCCCAAATGTCACTAAACAGCTGGAAACGGGGAGATAAGCCTTTTTTGGAAGCATTGATTAAGATTTCTGACTTTTTCATCACATATCAGCTCCAGTGTCAGAAAAGCGCTGGAAACAGGGAGATCTGCCTTTTTTTGGAAGAAATGGTAAAATTCTTGAATTTTTCATCACACATCATCCCAAATGTCACTAAACAGCTGGAAACGGGGAGATAAGCCTTTTTTGGAAGCATTGATTAAGATTTCTGACTTTTTCATCACATGTCAGCCCAAGTGTCAGAAAAGCGCTGGAAACAGGGAGATCTGCTTTTTTTGGAAGAAATGGTTAAATTCTTGAATTTTTCATCACACATCATCCCAAATGTCACTAAACAGCTGGAAACGGGGAGATAAGCCTTTTTTGGAAGCAATGGTTAACATTTTGACTTTTTCATCACATATCAGCTCCAGTGTCAGAAAAGCGCTGGAAACAGGGAGATATGCCTTTTTTGGGAAGAAATAGTTAAATTCTTGAATTTTTCATCACACATCATCCCAAATGTCACTAAACAGCTGGAAACGGGGAGATAAGCCTTTTTTGGAAGCATTGATTAAGATTTCTGACTTTTTCATCACATATCAGCTCCAGTGTCAGAAAAGCGCTGGAAACAGGGAGATATGCCTTTTTTGGGAAGAAATGGTTAAATTCTTGAATTTTTCATCACACATCATCCCAAATGTCACTAAACAGCTGGAAACGGGGAGATAAGCCTTTTTTGGAAGCATTGATTAAGATTTCTGACTTTTTCATCACATGTCAGCCCAAGTGTCAGAAAAGCGCTGGAAACAGGGAGATAAGCCTTTTTTGGAAGAAATGGTTAAATTCTTGAATTTTTTATCACACATCATCCCAAATGTCACTAAACAGCTGGAAACGGGGAGATAAGCCTTTTTTGGAAGCATTGATTAAGATTTCTGACTTTTTCATCACATGTCAGCCCAAGTGTCAGAAAAGCGCTGGAAACAGGGAGATAAGCCTTTTTTGGAAGAAATGGTTAAATTCTTGAATTTTTCATCACACATCATCCCAAATGTCACTAAACAGCTGGAAACGGGGAGATAAGCCTTTTTTGGAAGCATTGATTAAGATTTCTGACTTTTTCATCACATGTCAGCCCAAGTGTCAGAAAAGCGCTGGAAACAGGGAGATCTGCCTTTTTTTGGAAGAAATGGTTAAATTCTTGAATTTTTCATCACACATCATCCCAAATGTCACTAAACAGCTGGAAACGGGGAGATACGCCTTTTTTGAAAGCAATGGTTAACATTTTGACTTTTTCATCACATATCAGCTCCATTGTCAGAAAAGCGCTGGAAACAGGGAGATAAGCCTTTTTTGGAAGAAATGGTTAAATTCTTGAATTTTTCATCACACATCATCCCAAATGTCACTAAACAGCTGGAAACGGGGAGATAAGCCTTTTTTGGAAGCATTGATTAAGATTTCTGACTTTTTCATCACATGTCAGCCCAAGTGTCAGAAAAGCGCTGGAAACAGGGAGATAAGCCTTTTTTGGAAGAAATGGTTAAATTCTTGAATTTTTCATCACACATCATCCCAAATGTCACTAAACAGCTGGAAACGGGGAGATAAGCCTTTTTTGGAAGCATTGATTAAGATTTCTGACTTTTTCATCACATGTCAGCCCAAGTGTCAGAAAAGCGCTGGAAACAGGGAGATCTGCCTTTTTTTGGAAGAAATGGTTAAATTCTTGAATTTTTCATCACATATCATCCCAAATGTCACTAAACAGCTGGAAACGGGGAGATAAGCCTTTTTTGGAAGCATTGATTAAGATTTCTGACTTTTTCATCACATGTCAGCTCCAGTGTCAGAAAAGCGCTGGAAACAGGGAGATAAGCCTTTTTGGAAGAAATGGTTAAATTCTGGAATTTTTCATCACACATCATCCCAAATGTCACTAAACAGCTGGAAACGGGGAGATAAGCCTTTTTTGGAAGCAATGGTTAACATTTTGACTTTTTCATCACATATCAGCTCCAGTGTCAGAAAAGCGCTGGAAACAGGGAGATATGCCTTTTTTGGGAAGAAATGGTTAAATTCTTGAATTTTTCATCACACATCATCCCAAATGTCACTAAACAGCTGGAAACGGGGAGATAAGCCTTTTTTGGAAGCATTGATTAAGATTTCTGACTTTTTCATCACATGTCAGCCCAAGTGTCAGAAAAGCGCTGGAAACAGGGAGATCTGCCTTTTTTTGGAAGAAATGGTTAAATTCTTGAATTTTTCATCACACATCATCCCAAATGTCACTAAACAGCTGGAAACGGGGAGATAAGCCTTTTTTGAAAGCAATGGTTAACATTTTGACTTTTTCATCACATATCAGCTCCATTGTCAGAAAAGCGCTGGAAACAGGGAGATAAGCCTTTTTTGGAAGAAATGGTTAAATTCTTGAATTTTTCATCACACATCATCCCAAATGTCACTAAACAGCTGGAAACGGGGAGATAAGCCTTTTTTGGAAGCATTGATTAAGATTTCTGACTTTTTCATCACATGTCAGCCCAAGTGTCAGAAAAGCGCTGGAAACAGGGAGATAAGCCTTTTTTGGAAGAAATGGTTAAATTCTTGAATTTTTCATCACACATCATCCCAAATGTCACTAAACAGCTGGAAACGGGGAGATAAGCCTTTTTTGGAAGCATTGATTAAGATTTCTGACTTTTTCATCACATGTCAGCCCAAGTGTCAGAAAAGCGCTGGAAACAGGGAGATCTGCCTTTTTTTGGAAGAAATGGTTAAATTCTTGAATTTTTCATCACATATCATCCCAAATGTCACTAAACAGCTGGAAACGGGGAGATAAGCCTTTTTTGGAAGCATTGATTAAGATTTCTGACTTTTTCATCACATGTCAGCCCAAGTGTCAGAAAAGCGCTAGAAACAGGGAGATAAGCCATTTTTGGAAGAAATGGTTAAATTCTTGAATTTTTCATCACACATCATCCCAAATGTCACTAAACAGCTGGAAACGGGGAGATAAGCCTTTTTTGGAAGCATTGATTAAGATTTCTGACTTTTTCATCACATGTCAGCCAAAGTGTCAGAAAAGCGCTGGAAACAGGGAGATAAGCCTTTTTTGGAAGAAATGGTTAAATTCTGGAATTTTTCATCACACATCATCCCAAATGTCACTAAACAGCTGGAAACGGGGAGATAAGCCTTTTTTGGAAGCATTGATTAAGATTTCTGACTTTTTCATCACATGTCAGCTCCAGTGTCAGAAAAGCGCTGGAAACAGGGAGATCTGCCTTTTTTTGGAAGAAATGGTTAAATTCTTGAATTTTTCATCACACATCATCCCAAATGTCACTAAACAGCTGGAAACGGGGAGATAAGCCTTTTTTGGAAGCATTGATTAAGATTTCTGACTTTTTCATCACATGTCAGCCCAAGTGTCAGAAAAGCGCTGGAAACAGGGAGATAAGCCTTTTTTGGAAGAAATGGTTAAATTCTGGAATTTTTCATCACACATCATCCCAAATGTCACTAAACAGCTGGAAACGGGGAGATAAGCCTTTTTTGGAAGCAATGGTTAACATTTTGACTTTTTCATCACATATCAGCTCCAGTGTCAGAAAAGTGCTGGAAACAGGGAGATATGCCTTTTTTGGGAAGAAATGGTTAAATTCTTGAATTTTTCATCACACATCATCCCAAATGTCACTAAACAGCTGGAAACGGGGAGATAAGCCTTTTTTGGAAGCATTGATTAAGATTTCTGACTTTTTCATCACATGTCAGCCCAAGTGTCAGAAAAGCGCTGGAAACAGGGAGATCTGCGTTTTTTTGGAAGAAATGGTTAAATTCTTGAATTTTTCATCACACATCATCCCAAATGTCACTAAACAGCTGGAAACGGGGAGATAAGCCTTTTTTGGAAGCAATGGTTAACATTTTGACTTTTTCATCACATGTCAGCCCAAGTGTCAGAAAAGCTCTGGAAACAGGGAGATAAGCCTTTTTTGGAAGAAATGGTTAAATTCTTGAATTTTTCATCACATATCATCCCAAATGTCACTAAACAGCTGGAAACGGGGAGATAAGCCTTTTTTGGAAGCATTGATTAAGATTTCTGACTTTTTCATCACATGTCAGCCCAAGTGTCAGAAAAGCGCTGGAAACAGGGAGATAAGCCTTTTTTGGAAGAAATGGTTAAATTCTGGAATTTTTCATCACACATCATCCCAAATGTCACTAAACAGCTGGAAACGGGGAGATAAGCCTTTTTTGGAAGCATTGATTAAGATTTCTGACTTTTTCATCACATGTCAGCCCAAGTGTCAGAAAAGCGCTGGAAACAGGGAGATCTGCCTTTTTTTGGAAGAAATGGTTAAATTCTTGAATTTTTCATCACACATCATCCCAAATGTCACTAAACAGCTGGAAACGGGGAGATAAGCCTTTTTTGGAAGCAATGGTTAACATTTTGACTTTTTCATCACATATCAGCTCCAGTGTCAGAAAAGCGCTGGAAACAGGGAGATAAGCCTTTTTTGGAAGAAATGGTTAAATTCTTGAATTTTTCATCACACATCATCCCAAATGTCACTAAACAGCTGGAAACGGGGAGATAAGCCTTTTTTGGAAGCATTGATTAAGATTTCTGACTTTTTCATCACATGTCAGCCCAAGTGTCAGAAAAGCGCTGGAAACAGGGAGATAAGCCTTTTTTGGAAGAAATGGTTAAATTCTGGAATTTTTCATCACACATCATCCCAAATGTCACTTAACAGCTGGAAACGGGGAGATAAGCCTTTTTTGGAAGCATTGATTAAGATTTCTGACTTTTTCATCACATGTCAGCTCCAGTGTCAGAAAAGCGCTGGAAACAGGGAGATCTGCCTTTTTTTGGAAGAAATGGTTAAATTCTTGAATTTTTCATCACACATCATCCCAAATGTCACTAAACAGCTGGAAACGGGGAGATAAGCCTTTTTTGGAAGCATTGATTAAGATTTCTGACTTTTTCATCACATATCAGCTCCAGTGTCAGAAAAGCGCTGGAAACAGGGAGATATGCCTTTTTTGGGAAGAAATGGTTAAATTCTTGAATTTTTCATCACACATCATCCCAAATGTCACTAAACAGCTGGAAACGGGGAGATAAGCCTTTTTTGGAAGCATTGATTAAGATTTCTGACTTTTTCATCACATGTCAGCCCAAGTGTCAGAAAAGCGCTGGAAACAGGGAGATCTGCCTTTTTTTGGAAGAAATGGTTAAATTCTTGAATTTTTCATCACACATCATCTCAAATGTCACTAAACAGCTGGAAACGGGGAGATAAGCCTTTTTTGGAAGCAATGGTTAACATTTTGACTTTTTCATCACATATCAGCTCCAGTGTCAGAAAAGCGCTGGAAACAGGGAGATCTGCCTTTTTTTGGAAGAAATGGTTAAATTCTTGAATTTTTCATCACACATCATCCCAAATGTCACTAAACAGCTGGAAACGGGGAGATAAGCCTTTTTTGGAAGCATTGATTAAGATTTCTGACTTTTTCATCACATATCAGCTCCAGTGTCAGAAAAGCGCTGGAAACAAGGAGATCTGCCTTTTTTTGGAAGAAATGGTTAAATTCTTGAATTTTTCATCACACATCATCCCAAATGTCACTAAACAGCTGGAAACGGGGAGATAAGCCTTTTTTGGAAGCATTGATTAAGATTTCTGACTTTTTCATCACATGTCAGCCCAAGTGTCAGAAAAGCGCTAGAAACAGGGAGATAAGCCATTTTTGGAAGAAATGGTTAAATTCTTGAATTTTTCATCACACATCATCCCAAATGTCACTAAACAGCTGGAAACGGGGAGATAAGCCTTTTTTGGAAGCATTGATTAAGATTTCTGACTTTTTCATCACATGTCAGCCAAAGTGTCAGAAAAGCGCTGGAAACAGGGAGATAAGCCTTTTTTGGAAGAAATGGTTAAATTCTGGAATTTTTCATCACACATCATCCCAAATGTCACTAAACAGCTGGAAACGGGGAGATAAGCCTTTTTTGGAAGCATTGATTAAGATTTCTGACTTTTTCATCACATGTCAGCTCCAGTGTCAGAAAAGCGCTGGAAACAGGGAGATCTGCCTTTTTTTGGAAGAAATGGTTAAATTCTTGAATTTTTCATCACACATCATCCCAAATGTCACTAAACAGCTGGAAACGGGGAGATAAGCCTTTTTTGGAAGCATTGATTAAGATTTCTGACTTTTTCATCACATGTCAGCCCAAGTGTCAGAAAAGCGCTGGAAACAGGGAGATAAGCCTTTTTTGGAAGAAATGGTTAAATTCTGGAATTTTTCATCACACATCATCCCAAATGTCACTAAACAGCTGGAAACGGGGAGATAAGCCTTTTTTGGAAGCAATGGTTAACATTTTGACTTTTTCATCACATATCAGCTCCAGTGTCAGAAAAGTGCTGGAAACAGGGAGATATGCCTTTTTTGGGAAGAAATGGTTAAATTCTTGAATTTTTCATCACACATCATCCCAAATGTCACTAAACAGCTGGAAACGGGGAGATAAGCCTTTTTTGGAAGCATTGATTAAGATTTCTGACTTTTTCATCACATGTCAGCCCAAGTGTCAGAAAAGCGCTGGAAACAGGGAGATCTGCGTTTTGGAAGAAATGGTTAAATTCTTGAATTTTTCATAACACATCATCCCAAATGTCACTAAACAGCTGGAAACGGGGAGATAAGCCTTTTTTGGAAGCATTGATTAAGATTTCTGACTTTTTCAACACATATCAGCTCCAGTGTCAGAAAAGCGCTGGAAACAGGGAGATATGCCTTTTTTGGAAAGAAATGGTTAAATTCTTGAATTTTTCATCACACATCATCCCAAATGTCACTAAACAGCTGGAAACGGGGAGATAAGCCTTTTTTGGAAGCATTGATTAAGATTTCTGACTTTTTCATCACATGTCAGCCCAAGTGTCAGAAAAGCGCTGGAAACAGGGAGATCTGCCTTGTTTTGGAAGAAATGGTTAAATTCTTGAATTTTTCATCACACATCATCCCAAATGTCACTAAACAGCTGGAAACGGGGAGATAAGCCTTTTTTGGAAGCAATGGTTAACATTTTGACTTTTTCATCACATATCAGCTCCAGTGTCAGAAAAGCGCTGGAAACAGGATCATAAGCCCTTTTTGGAAGAAATGGTTAAATTCTTGAAATTTTCATCACACATCATCCCAAATGTCACTAAACAGCTGGAAACGGGGAGATAAGCCTTTTTTGGAAGCATTGATTAAGATTTCTGACTTTTTTATCACATATCAGCTCCAGTGTCAGAAAAGCGCTGGAAACAGGGAGATATGCCTTTTTTGGGAAGAAATGGTTAAATTCTTGAATTTTTCATCACACATCATCCCAAATGTCACTAAACAGCTGGAAACGGGGAGATAAGCCTTTTTTGGAAGCATTGATTAAGATTTCTGACTTTTTCATCACATGTCAGCCCAAGTGTCAGAAAAGCGCTGGAAACAGGGAGATAAGCCTTTTTTGGAAGAAATGGTTAAATTCTTGAATTTTTTATCACACATCATCCCAAATGTCACTAAACAGCTGGAAACGGGGAGATAAGCCTTTTTTGGAAGCATTGATTAAGATTTCTGACTTTTTCATCACATGTCAGCCCAAGTGTCAGAAAAGCGCTGGAAACAGGGAGATAAGCCTTTTTTGGAAGAAATGGTTAAATTCTTGAATTTTTCATCACACATCATCCCAAATGTCACTAAACAGCTGGAAACGGGGAGATAAGCCTTTTTTGGAAGCATTGATTAAGATTTCTGACTTTTTCATCAGATGTCAGCCCAAGTGTCAGAAAAGCGCTGGAAACAGGGAGATAAGCCTTTTTTGGAAGAAATGGTTAAATTCTTGAATTTTTTATTACACATCATCCCAAATGTCACTAAACAGCTGGAAACGGGGAGATAAGCCTTTTTTGGAAGCATTGATTAAGATTTCTGACTTTTTCATCACATGTCAGCCCAAGTGTCAGAAAAGCGCTGGAAACAGGGAGATATGCCTTTTTTGGGAAGAAATGTTTAAATTCTTGAATTTTTCATCACACATCATCCCAAATGTCACTAAACAGCTGGAAACGGGGAGATAAGCCTTTTTTGGAAGCATTGATTAAGATTTCTGACTTTTTCATCACATGTCAGCCCAAGTGTCAGAAAAGCGCTGGAAACAGGGAGATAAGCCTTTTTTGGAAGAAATGGTTAAATTCTTGAATTTTTCATCACACATCATCCCAAATGTCACTAAACAGCTGGAAACGGGGAGATAAGCCTTTTTTGGAAGCATTGATTAAGATTTCTGACTTTTTCATCACATGTCAGCTCCAGTGTCAGAAAAGCGCTGGAAACAGGGAGATCTGCCTTTTTTTGGAAGAAATGGTTAAATTCTTGAATTTTTCATCACACATCATCCCAAATGTCACTAAACAGCTGGAAACGGGGAGATAAGCCTTTTTTGGAAGCATTGATAAAGATTTCTGACTTTTTCATCACATGTCAGCCCAAGTGTCAGAAAAGCGCTGGAAACAGGGAGATAAGCCTTTTTTGGAAGAAATGGTTAAATTCTTGAATTTTTCATCACACATCATCCCAAATGTCACTAAACAGCTGGAAACGGGGAGATAAGCCTTTTTTGGAAGCAATGGTTAACATTTTGACTTTTTCATCACATATCAGCTCCAGTGTCAGAAAAGCGCTGGAAACAGGGAGATATGCCTTTTTTGGGAAGAAATGGTTAAATTCTTGAATTTTTCATCACACATCATCCCAAATGTCACTAAACAGCTGGAAACGGGGAGATAAGCCTTTTTTGGAAGCATTGATTAAGATTTCTGACTTTTTCATCACATGTCAGCCCAAGTGTCAGAAAAGCGCTGGAAACAGGGAGATCTGCCTTTTTTTGGAAGAAATGGTTAAATTCTTGAATTTTTCATCACACATCATCCCAAATGTCACTAAACAGCTGGAAACGGGGAGATAAGCCTTTTTTGGAAGCAATGGTTAACATTTTGACTTTTTCATCACATATCAGCTCCAGTGTCAGAAAAGCGCTGGAAACAAGGAGATCTGCCTTTTTTTGGAAGAAATGGTTAAATTCTTGAATTTTTCATCACACATCATCCCAAATGTCACTAAACAGCTGGAAACGGGGAGATAAGCCTTTTTTGGAATCATTGTTTAGGATTTCTGACTTTTTCATCACATGTCAGCCCAAGTGTCAGAAAAGCGCTGGAAACAGGGAGATAAGCCTTTTTTGGAAGAAATGGTTAAATTCTTGAATTTTTTATCACACATCATCCCAAATGTCACTAAACAGCTGGAAACGGGGAGATAAGCCTTTTTTGGAAGCATTGATTAAGATTTCTGACTTTTTCATCACATGTCAGCTTCAATGTCAGAAAAGCGCTGGAAACAGGGAGATCTGCCTTTTTTGGTAAGAAATGGTTAAATTCTTGAATTTTTCATCACACATCATCCCAAATGTCACTAAACAGCTGGAAACGGGGAGATAAGCCTTTTTTGGAAGCATTGATTAAGATTTCTGACTTTTTCATCACATGTCAGCCCCAGTGTCAGAAAAGGGCTGGAAACAGGGAGATAAGCCTTGTTTGGAAGCAATGGATAAATTCTGGAATTTTTCATCACACATCATCCCAAATGGCACTAAACAGCTGGAAACGGGGAGATAAGCCTTTTTTGGAAGCAATGGTTAACATTTTGATTTTTTCATCACATATCAGCTCCAGTGTCAGAAAAGCGCTGGAAACAGGGAGATCTGCCTTTTTTTGGAAGAAATGGTTAAATTCTTGAATTTTTCATCACACATCATCCCAAATGTCACTAAACAGCTGGAAACGGGGAGATAAGCCTTTTTTGGAAGCATTGATTAAGATTTCTGACTTTTTCATCACATGTCAGCCCAAGTGTCAGAAAAGCGCTGGAAACAGGGAGATAAGCCTTTTTTGGAAGAAATGGTTAAATTCTGGAATTTTTCATCACACATCATCCCAAATGTCACTAAACAGCAGGAAACGGGGAGATAAGCCTTTTTTGGAAGCATTGATTAAGATTTCTGACTTTTTCATCACATGTCAGCCCAAGTGTCAGAAAAGCGCTGGAAACAGGAAGATCTGCCTTTTTTTGGAAGAAATGGTTAAATTCTTGAATTTTTCATCACACATCATCCCAAATGTCACTAAACAGCTGGAAACGGGGAGATAAGCCTTTTTTGGAAGCAATGGATAACATTTTGACTTTTTCATCACATGTCAGCTCCAGTGTCAGAAAAGCGCTGGAAACAGGGAGATCTGCCTTTTTTTGGAAGAAATGGTTAAATTCTTGAATTTTTCATCACACATCATCCCAAATGTCACTAAACAGCTGGAAACGGGGAGATAAGCCTTTTTTGGAAGCAATGGTTAAGATTTCTGACTTTTTCATCACATGTCAGCCCAAGTGTCAGAAAAGCGCTGGAAACAGGGAGATAAGCCTTTTTTGGAAGAAATGGTTAAATTCTTGAATTTTTCATCACACATCATCCCAAATGTCACTAAACAGCTGGAAACGGGGAGATAAGCCTTTTTTGGAAGCATTGATTAAGATTTCTGACTTTTTCATCACATATCAGCTCCAGTGTCAGAAAAGCGCTGGAAACAGGGAGATATGCCTTTTTTGGGAAGAAATGGTTAAATTCTTGAATTTTTCATCACACATCATCCCAAATGTCACTAAACAGCTGGAAACGGGGAGATAAGCCTTTTTTGGAAGCATTGATTAAGATTTCTGACTTTTTCATCACATGTCAGCCCAAGTGTCAGAAAAGCGCTGGAAACAGGGAGATAAGCCTTTTTTGGAAGAAATGGTTAAATTCTTGAATTTTTCATCACACATCATCCCAAATGTCACTAAACAGCTGGAAACGGGGAGATAAGCCTTTTTTGGAAGCATTGATTAAGATTTCTGACTTTTTCATCACATGTCAGCCCAATTGTCAGAAAAGCGCTGGAAACAGGGAGATAAGCCTTTTTTGGAAGAAATGGTTAAATTCTGGAATTTTTCATCACACATCATCCCAAATGTCACTAAACAGCTGGAAACGGGGAGATAAGCCTTTTTTGGAAGCATTGATTAAGATTTCTGACTTTTTCATCACATGTCAGCTCCAGTGTCAGAAAAGCGCTGGAAACAGGGAGATCTGCCTTTTTTTGGAAGAAATGGTTAAATTCTTGAATTTTTCATCACACATCATCCCAAATGTCACTAAACAGCTGGAAACGGGGAGATAAGCTTTTTTGGAAGCATTGATTAAGATTTCTGACTTTTTCATCACATGTCAGCCCAAGTGTCAGAAAAGCGCTGGAAACAGGGAGATAAGCCTTTTTTGGAAGAAATGGTTAAATTCTGGAATTTTTCATCACACATCATCCCAAATGTCACTAAACAGCTGGAAACGGGGAGATAAGCCTTTTTTGGAAGCAATGGTTAACATTTTGACTTTTTCATCACATATCAGCTCCAGTGTCAGAAAAGCGCTGGAAACAGGGAGATCTGCCTTTTTTTGGAAGAAATGGTTAAATTCTTGAATTTTTCATCACACATCATCCCAAATGTCACTAAACAGCTGGAAACGGGGAGATAAGCCTTTTTTGGAAGCATTGATTAAGATTTCTGACTTTTTCATCACATATCAGCTCCAGTGTCAGAAAAGCGCTGGAAACAGGGAGATATGCCTTTTTTGGGAAGAAATGGTTAAATTCTTGAATTTTTCATCACACATCATCCCAAATGTCACTAAACAGCTGGAAACGGGGAGATAAGCCTTTTTTGGAAGCATTGATTAAGATTTCTGACTTTTTCATCACATGTCAGCCCAAGTGTCAGAAAAGCGCTGGAAACAGGGAGATCTGCCTTTTTTTGGAAGAAATGGTTAAATTCTTGAATTTTTCATCACACATCATCCCAAATGTCACTAAACAGCTGGAAACGGGGAGATAAGCCTTTTTTGGAAGCAATGGTTAACATTTTGACTTTTTCATCACATATCAGCTCCAGTGTAAGAAAAGCGCTGGAAACAGGGAGATCTGCCTTTTTTTGGAAGAAATGGTTAAATTCTTGAATTTTTCATCACACATCATCCCAAATGTCACTAAACAGCTGGAAACGGGGAGATAAGCCTTTTTTGGAAGCATTGATTAAGATTTCTGACTTTTTCATCACATATCAGCTCCAGTGTCAGAAAAGCGCTGGAAACAAGGAGATCTGCCTTTTTTTGGAAGAAATGGTTAAATTCTTGAATTTTTCATCACACATCATCCCAAATGTCACTAAACAGCTGGAAACGGGGAGATAAGCCTTTTTTGGAAGCATTGATTAAGATTTCTGACTTTTTCATCACATGTCAGCCCAAGTGTCAGAAAAGCGCTGGAGAACAGGGAGATAAGCCTTTTTTGGAAGAAATGGTTAAATTCTTGAATTTTTCATCACACATCATCCCAAATGTCACTAAACAGCTGGAAACGGGAAGATAAGCCTTTTTTAGAAGCAATGGTTAAGATTTCTGACTTTTTCATCACATGTCAGCCCAAGTGTCAGAAAAGCGCTGGTAACAGGGAGATAAGCCCTTTTTGGAAGAAATGGTTAAATTCTTGAATTTTTCATCACACATCATCCCAAATGTCACTAAACAGCTGGAAACGGGGAGATTAGCCTTTTTTGGAAGCATTGATTAAGATTTCTGACTTTTTCATCACATATCAGCTCCAGTGTCAGAAAAGCGCTGGAAACAGGGAGATATGCCTTTTTTGGGAAGAAATGGTTAAATTCTTGAATTTTTCATCACACATCATCCCAAATGTCACTAAACAGCTGGAAACGGGGTGATAAGCCTTTTTTGGAAGCATTGATTAAGATTTCTGACTTTTTCATCACATGTCAGCCCAAGTGTCAGAAAAGCGCTGGAAACAGGGAGATAAGCCTTTTTTGGAAGAAATGGTTAAATTCTTGAATTTTTTATCACACATCATCCCAAATGTCACTAAACAGCTGGAAACGGGGAGATAAGCCTTTTTTGGAATCATTGTTTAGGATTTCTGACTTTTTCATCACATGTCAGCCCAAGTGTCAGAAAAGCGCTGGAAACAGGGAGATAAGCCTTTTTTGGAAGAAATGGTTAAATTCTTGAATTTTTTATCACACATCATCCCAAATGTCACTAAACAGCTGGAAACGGGGAGATAAGCCTTTTTTGGAAGCATTGATTAAGATTTGTGACTTTTTCATCACATGTCAGCCCAAGTGTCAGAAAAGCGCTGGAGAACAGGGAGATAAGCCTTTTTTGGAAGAAATGGTTAAATTCTTGAATTTTTCATCACACATCATCCCAAATGTCACTAAACAGCTGGAAACGGGAAGATAAGCCTTTTTTGGAAGCAATGGTTAAGATTTCTGACTTTTTCATCACATGTTAGCCCAAGTGTCAGAAAATCGCTGGTAACAGGGAGATAAGCCCTTTTTGGAAGAAATGGTTAAATTCTTGAATTTTTCATCACACATCATCCCAAATGTCACTAAACAGCTGGAAACGGGGAGATAAGCCTTTTTTGGAAGCATTGATTAAGATTTCTGACTTTTTCATCACATGTCAGCCCAAGTGTCAGAAAAGCGCTGGAAACAGGGAGATCTGCCTTTTTTTGGAAGAAATGGTTAAATTCTTGAATTTTTCATCACACATCATCCCAAATGTCACTAAACAGCTGGAAACGGGGAGATAAGCCTTTTTTGGAAGCATTGATTAAGATTTCTGACTTTTTCATCACATGTCAGCCCAAGTGTCAGAAAAGCGCTGGAAACAGGGAGATAAGCCTTTTTTGGAAGAAATGGTTAAATTCTTGAATTTTTTATCACACATCATCCCAAATGTCACTAAACAGCTGGAAACGGGGAGATAAGCCTTTTTTGGAAGCATTGATTAAGATTTCTGACTTTTTCATCACATGTCAGCCCAAGTGTCAGAAAAGCGCTGGAAACAGGAAGATCTGCCTTTTTTTGGAAGAAATGGTTAAATTCTTGAATTTTTCATCACACATCATCCCAAATGTCACTAAACAGCTGGAAACGGGGAGATAAGCCTTTTTTGGAAGCAATGGTTAACATTTTGACTTTTTCATCACATGTCAGCTCCAGTGTCAGAAAAGCGCTGGAAACAGGGAGATCTGCCTTTTTTTGGAAGAAATGGTTAAATTCTTGAATTTTTCATCACACATCATCCCAAATGTCACTAAACAGCTGGAAACGGGGAGATAAGCCTTTTTTGGAAGCAATGGTTAAGATTTCTGACTTTTTCATCACATGTCAGCCCAAGTGTCAGAAAAGCGCTGGAAACAGGGAGATAAGCCTTTTTTGGAAGAAATGGTTAAATTCTTGAATTTTTCATCACACATCATCCCAAATGTCACTAAACAGCTGGAAACGGGGAGATAAGCCTTTTTTGGAAGCATTGATTAAGATTTCTAACTTTTTCATCACATATCAGCTCCAGTGTCAGAAAAGCGCTGGAAACAGGGAGATATGCCTTTTTTGGGAAGAAATGGTTAAATTCTTGAATTTTTCATCACACATCATCCCAAATGTCACTAAACAGCTGGAAACGGGGAGATAAGCCTTTTTTGGAAGCATTGATTAAGATTTCTGACTTTTTCATCACATATCAGCTCCAGTGTCAGAAAAGCGCTGGAAACAGGGAGATATGCCTTTTTTGGGAAGAAATGGTTAAATTCTTGAATTTTTCATCACACATCATCCCAAATGTCACTAAACAGCTGGAAACGGGGAGATAAGCCTTTTTTGGAAGCATTGATTAAGATTTCTGACTTTTTCATCACATGTCAGCCCAAGTGTCAGAAAAGCGCTGGAAACAGGGAGATAAGCCTTTTTTGGAAGAAATGGTTAAATTCTTGAATTTTTCATCACACATCATCCCAAATGTCACTAAACAGCTGGAAACGGGGAGATAAGCCTTTTTTGGAAGCATTGATTAAGATTTCTGACTTTTTCATCACATGTCAGCCCAATTGTCAGAAAAGCGCTGGAAACAGGGAGATAAGCCTTTTTTGGAAGAAATGGTTAAATTCTGGAATTTTTCATCACACATCATCCCAAATGTCACTAAACAGCTGGAAACGGGGAGATAAGCCTTTTTTGGAAGCATTGATTAAGATTTCTGACTTTTTCATCACATGTCAGCTCCAGTGTCAGAAAAGCGCTGGAAACAGGGAGATCTGCCTTTTTTTGGAAGAAATGGTTAAATTCTTGAATTTTTCATCACACATCATCCCAAATGTCACTAAACAGCTGGAAACGGGGAGATAAGCTTTTTTGGAAGCATTGATTAAGATTTCTGACTTTTTCATCACATGTCAGCCCAAGTGTCAGAAAAGCGCTGGAAACAGGGAGATAAGCCTTTTTTGGAAGAAATGGTTAAATTCTGGAATTTTTCATCACACATCATCCCAAATGTCACTAAACAGCTGGAAACGGGGAGATAAGCCTTTTTTGGAAGCATTGATTAAGATTTCTGACTTTTTCATCACATATCAGCCCAAGTGTCAGAAAAGCGCTGGAAACAGGGAGATAAGCCCTTTTTGGAAGAAATGGTTAAATTCTTGAATTTTTCATAACACATCATCCCAAATGTCACTAAACAGCTGGAAACGGGGAGATAAGCCTTTTTTGGAAGCATTGATTAAGATTTCTGACTTTTTCATCACATATCAGCCCAAGTGTCAGAAAAGCGCTGGAAACAGGGAGATAAGCCCTTTTTGGAAGAAATGGTTAAATTCTTGAATTTTTCATCACACATCATCCCAAATGTCACTAAACAGCTGGAAACGGGGAGATAAGCCTTTTTTGGAAGCATTGATTAAGATTTCTGACTTTTTCATCACATATCAGCCCAAGTGTCAGAAAAGCGCTGGAAACAGGGAGATAAGCCCTTTTTGGAAGAAATGGTTAAATTCTTGAATTTTTCATAACACATCATCCCAAATGTCACTAAACAGCTGGAAACGGGGAGATAAGCCTTTTTTGGAAGCATTGATTAAGATTTCTGACTTTTTCATCACATGTCAGCCCAATTGTCAGAAAAGCGCTGGAAACAGGGAGATAAGCCTTTTTTGGAAGAAATGGTTAAATTCTGGAATTTTTCATCACACATCATCCCAAATGTCACTAAACAGCTGGAAACGGGGAGATAAGCCTTTTTTGGAAGCATTGATTAAGATTTCTGACTTTTTCATCACATGTCAGCTCCAGTGTCAGAAAAGCGCTGGAAACAGGGAGATCTGCCTTTTTTTGGAAGAAATGGTTAAATTCTTGAATTTTTCATCACACATCATCCCAAATGTCACTAAACAGCTGGAAACGGGGAGATAAGCCTTTTTTGGAAGCATTGATTAAGATTTCTGACTTTTTCATCACATATCAGCCCAAGTGTCAGAAAAGCGCTGGAAACAGGGAGATAAGCCCTTTTTGGAAGAAATGGTTAAATTCTTGAATTTTTCATAACACATCATCCCAAATGTCACTAAACAGCTGGAAACGGGGAGATAAGCCTTTTTTGGAAGCATTGATTAAGATTTCTGACTTTTTCATCACATATCAGCCCAAGTGTCAGAAAAGCGCTGGAAACAGGGAGATAAGCCCTTTTTGGAAGAAATGGTTAAATTCTTGAATTTTTCATCACACATCATCCCAAATGTCACTAAACAGCTGGAAACGGGGAGATAAGCCTTTTTTGGAAGCATTGATTAAGATTTCTGACTTTTTCATCACATGTCAGCCCAATTGTCAGAAAAGCGCTGGAAACAGGGAGATAAGCCTTTTTTGGAAGAAATGGTTAAATTCTGGAATTTTTCATCACACATCATCCCAAATGTCACTAAACAGCTGGAAACGGGGAGATAAGCCTTTTTTGGAAGCATTGATTAAGATTTCTGACTTTTTCATCACATGTCAGCTCCAGTGTCAGAAAAGCGCTGGAAACAGGGAGATCTGCCTTTTTTTGGAAGAAATGGTTAAATTCTTGAATTTTTCATCACACATCATCCCAAATGTCACTAAACAGCTGGAAACGGGGAGATAAGCTTTTTTGGAAGCATTGATTAAGATTTCTGACTTTTTCATCACATGTCAGCCCAAGTGTAAGAAAAGCGCTGGAAACAGGGAGATAAGCCTTTTTTGGAAGAAATGGTTAAATTCTTGAATTTTTCATCACACATCATCCCAAATGTCACTAAACAGCTGGAAACGGGGAGATAAGCCTTTTTTGGAAGCATTGATTAAGATTTCTGACTTTTTCATCACATGTCAGCCCAAGTGTCAGAAAAGCGCTGGAGAACAGGGAGATAAGCCTTTTTTGGAAGAAATGGTTAAATTCTTGAATTTTTCATCACACATCATCCCAAATGTCACTAAACAGCTGGAAACGGGAAGATAAGCCTTTTTTGGAAGCAATGGTTAAGATTTCTGACTTTTTCATCACATGTCAGCCCAAGTGTCAGAAAAGCGCTGGTAACAGGGAGATAAGCCCTTTTTGGAAGAAATGGTTAAATTCTTGAATTTTTCATCACACATAATCCCAAATGTCACTAAACAGCTGGAAACGGGGAGATAAGCCTTTTTTGGAAGCATTGATTAAGATTTCTGACTTTTTCATCACATATCAGCTCCAGTGTCAGAAAAGCGCTGGAAACAGGGAGATATGCCTTTTTTGGGAAGAAATGGTTAAATTCTTGAATTTTTCATCACACATCATCCCAAATGTCACTAAACAGCTGGAAACGGGGTGATAAGCCTTTTTTGGAAGCATTGATTAAGATTTCTGACTTTTTCATCACATGTCAGCCCAAGTGTCAGAAAAGCGCTGGAAACAGGGAGATAAGCCTTTTTTGGAAGAAATGGTTAAATTCTTGAATTTTTTATCACACATCATCCCAAATGTCACTAAACAGCTGGAAACGGGGAGATAAGCCTTTTTTGGAATCATTGTTTAGGATTTCTGACTTTTTCATCACATGTTAGCCCAAGTGTCAGAAAAGCGCTGGTAACAGGGAGATAAGCCCTTTTTGGAAGAAATGGTTAAATTCTTGAATTTTTCATCACACATCATCCCAAATGTCACTAAACAGCTGGAAACGGGGAGATAAGCCTTTTTTGGAAGCATTGATTAAGATTTCTGACTTTTTCATCACATGTCAGCCCAAGTGTCAGAAAAGCGCTGGAAACAGGGAGATAAGCCTTTTTTGGAAGAAATGGTTAAATTCTTGAATTTTTCATCACACATCATCCCAAATGTCACTAAACAGCTGGAAACGGGGAGATAAGCCTTTTTTGGAAGCATTGATTAAGATTTCTGACTTTTTCATCACATGTCAGCCCAAGTGTCAGAAAAGCGCTGGAAACAGGGAGATCTGCCTTTTTTTGGAAGAAATGGTTAAATTCTTGAATTTTTCATCACACATCATCCCAAATGTCACTAAACAGCTGGAAACGGGGAGATAAGCCTTTTTTGGAAGCATTGATTAAGATTTCTGACTTTTTCATCACATGTCAGCCCAAGTGTCAGAAAAGCGCTGGAAACAGGGAGATAAGCCTTTTTTGGAAGAAATGGTTAAATTCTTGAATTTTTCATCACACATCATCCCAAATGTCACTAAACAGCTGGAAACGGGGAGATAAGCCTTTTTTGGAAGCATTGATTAAGATTTCTGACTTTTTCATCACATGTCAGCCCAAGTGTCAGAAAAGCGCTGGAAACAGGGAGATAAGCCCTTTTTGGAAGAAATGGTTAAATTCTTGAATTTTTCATAACACATCATCCCAAATGTCACTAAACAGCTGGAAACGGGGAGATAAGCCTTTTTTGGAAGCATTGATTAAGATTTCTGACTTTTTCATCACATATCAGCCCAAGTGTCAGAAAAGCGCTGGAAACAGGGAGATAAGCCCTTTTTGGAAGAAATGGTTAAATTCTTGAATTTTTCATCACACATCATCCCAAATGTCACTAAACAGCTGGAAACGGGGAGATAAGCCTTTTTTGGAAGCATTGATTAAGATTTCTGACTTTTTCATCACATGTCAGCCCAAGTGTCAGAAAAGCGCTGGAAACAGGGAGATAAGCCTTTTTTGGAAGAAATGGTTAAATTCTTGAATTTTTCATCACACATCATCCCAAATGTCACTAAACAGCTGGAAACGGGGAGATAAGCCTTTTTTGGAAGCATTGATTAAGATTTCTGACTTTTTCATCACATGTCAGCCCAAGTGTCAGAAAAGCGCTGGAAACAGGGAGATAAGCCCTTTTTGGAAGAAATGGTTAAATTCTTGAATTTTTCATAACACATCATCCCAAATGTCACTAAACAGCTGGAAACGGGGAGATAAGCCTTTTTTGGAAGCATTGATTAAGATTTCTGACTTTTTCATCACATATCAGCCCAAGTGTCAGAAAAGCGCTGGAAACAGGGAGATAAGCCCTTTTTGGAAGAAATGGTTAAATTCTTGAATTTTTCATCACACATCATCCCAAATGTCACTAAACAGCTGGAAACGGGGAGATAAGCCTTTTTTGGAAGCATTGATTAAGATTTCTGACTTTTTCATCACATGTCAGCCCAATTGTCAGAAAAGCGCTGGAAACAGGGAGATAAGCCTTTTTTGGAAGAAATGGTTAAATTCTGGAATTTTTCATCACACATCATCCCAAATGTCACTAAACAGCTGGAAACGGGGAGATAAGCCTTTTTTGGAAGCATTGATTAAGATTTCTGACTTTTTCATCACATGTCAGCTCCAGTGTCAGAAAAGCGCTGGAAACAGGGAGATCTGCCTTTTTTTGGAAGAAATGGTTAAATTCTTGAATTTTTCATCACACATCATCCCAAATGTCACTAAACAGCTGGAAACGGGGAGATAAGCTTTTTTGGAAGCATTGATTAAGATTTCTGACTTTTTCATCACATGTCAGCCCAAGTGTAAGAAAAGCGCTGGAAACAGGGAGATAAGCCTTTTTTGGAAGAAATGGTTAAATTCTTGAATTTTTCATCACACATCATCCCAAATGTCACTAAACAGCTGGAAACGGGGAGATAAGCCTTTTTTGGAAGCATTGATTAAGATTTCTGACTTTTTCATCACATGTCAGCCCAAGTGTCAGAAAAGCGCTGGAGAACAGGGAGATAAGCCTTTTTTGGAAGAAATGGTTAAATTCTTGAATTTTTCATCACACATCATCCCAAATGTCACTAAACAGCTGGAAACGGGAAGATAAGCCTTTTTTGGAAGCAATGGTTAAGATTTCTGACTTTTTCATCACATGTCAGCCCAAGTGTCAGAAAAGCGCTGGTAACAGGGAGATAAGCCCTTTTTGGAAGAAATGGTTAAATTCTTGAATTTTTCATCACACATAATCCCAAATGTCACTAAACAGCTGGAAACGGGGAGATAAGCCTTTTTTGGAAGCATTGATTAAGATTTCTGACTTTTTCATCACATATCAGCTCCAGTGTCAGAAAAGCGCTGGAAACAGGGAGATATGCCTTTTTTGGGAAGAAATGGTTAAATTCTTGAATTTTTCATCACACATCATCCCAAATGTCACTAAACAGCTGGAAACGGGGTGATAAGCCTTTTTTGGAAGCATTGATTAAGATTTCTGACTTTTTCATCACATGTCAGCCCAAGTGTCAGAAAAGCGCTGGAAACAGGGAGATAAGCCTTTTTTGGAAGAAATGGTTAAATTCTTGAATTTTTTATCACACATCATCCCAAATGTCACTAAACAGCTGGAAACGGGGAGATAAGCCTTTTTTGGAATCATTGTTTAGGATTTCTGACTTTTTCATCACATGTTAGCCCAAGTGTCAGAAAAGCGCTGGTAACAGGGAGATAAGCCCTTTTTGGAAGAAATGGTTAAATTCTTGAATTTTTCATCACACATCATCCCAAATGTCACTAAACAGCTGGAAACGGGGAGATAAGCCTTTTTTGGAAGCATTGATTAAGATTTCTGACTTTTTCATCACATGTCAGCCCAAGTGTCAGAAAAGCGCTGGAAACAGGGAGATCTGCCTTTTTTTGGAAGAAATGGTTAAATTCTTGAATTTTTCATCACACATCATCCCAAATGTCACTAAACAGCTGGAAACGGGGAGATAAGCCTTTTTTGGAAGCATTGATTAAGATTTCTGACTTTTTCATCACATGTCAGCCCAAGTGTCAGAAAAGCGCTGGAAACAGGGAGATAAGCCTTTTTTGGAAGAAATGGTTAAATTCTTGAATTTTTCATCACACATCATCCCAAATGTCACTAAACAGCTGGAAACGGGGAGATAAGCCTTTTTTGGAAGCATTGATTAAGATTTCTGACTTTTTCATCACATGTCAGCCCAAGTGTCAGAAAAGCGCTGGAAACAGGGAGATCTGCCTTTTTTTGGAAGAAATGGTTAAATTCTTGAATTTTTCATCACACATCATCCCAAATGTCACTAAACAGCTGGAAACGGGGAGATAAGCCTTTTTTGGAAGCAATGGTTAACATTTTGACTTTTTCATCACATATCAGCTCCAGTGTCAGAAAAGCGCTGGAAACAGGATCATAAGCCCTTTTTGGAAGAAATGGTTAAATTCTTGAATTTTCCATCACACATCATCCCAAATGTCACTAAACAGCTGGAAACGGGGAGATAAGCCTTTTTTGGAAGCATTGATAAAGATTTCTGACTTTTTCATCACATATCAGCTCCAGTGTCAGAAAAGCGCTGGAAACAGGGAGATAAGCCTTTTTTGGAAGAAATGGTTAAATTCTTGAATTTTTTATTACACATCATCCCAAATGTCACTAAACAGCTGGAAACGGGGAGATAAGCCTTTTTTGGAAGCATTGATTAAGATTTCTGACTTTTTCATCACATGTCAGCCCAAGTGTCAGAAAAGCGCTGGAAACAGGGAGATAAGCCTTTTTTGGAAGAAATGGTTAAATTCTTGAATTTTTCATCACACATCATCCCAAATGTCACTAAACAGCTGGAAACGGGGAGATAAGCCTTTTTTGGAAGCAATGGTTAACATTTTGACTTTTTCATCACATATCAGCTCCAGTGTCAGAAAAGCGCTGGAAACAGGGAGATATGCCTTTTTTGGGAAGAAATGGTTAAATTCTTGAATTTTTCATCACACATCATCCCAAATGTCACTAAACAGCTGGAAACGGGGAGATAAGCCTTTTTTGGAAGCATTGATTAAGATTTCTGACTTTTTCATCACATGTCAGCCCAAATGTCAGAAAAGCGCTGGAAACAGGGAGATCTGCCTTTTTTTGGAAGAAATGGTTAAATTCTTGAATTTTTCATCACACATCATCCCAAATGTCACTAAACAGCTGGAAACGGGGAGATAAGCCTTTTTTGGAAGCAATGGTTAAGATTTCTGACTTTTTCATCACATGTCAGCCCAAGTGTCAGAAAAGCGCAGGAAACAGGGAGATAAGCCTTTTTTGGAAGAAATGATTAAATTCTTGAATTTTTCATCACACATCATCCCAAATGTCACTAAACAGCTGGAAACGGGGAGATAAGCCATTTTTGGAAGCATTGATTAAGATTTCTGACTTTTTCATCACATATCAGCTCCAGTGTCAGAAAAGCGCTGGAAACAGGGAGATCTGCCTTTTTTTGGAAGAAATGGTTAAATTCTTGAATTTTTCATCACACATCATCCCAAATGTCACTAAACAGCTGGAAACGGGGAGATAAGCCTTTTTTGGAAGCATTGATTAAGATTTCTGACTTTTTCATCACATGTCAGCCCAAGTGTCAGAAAAGCGCTGGAAACAGGGAGATAAGCCTTTTTTGGAAGAAATGGTTAAATTCTGGAATTTTTCATCACACATCATCCCAAATGTCACTAAACAGCTGGAAACGGGGAGATAAGCCTTTTTTGGAAGCAATGGTTAACATTTTGACTTTTTCATCACATATCAGCTCCAGTGTCAGAAAAGCGCTGGAAACAGGGAGATCTGCCTTTTTTTGGAAGAAATGGTTAAATTCTTGAATTTTTCATCACACATCATCCCAAATGTCACTAAACAGCTGGAAACGGGGAGATAAGCCTTTTTTGGAAGCATTGATTAAGATTTCTGACTTTTTCATCACATATCAGCTCCAGTGTCAGAAAAGCGCTGGAAACAGGGAGATCTGCCTTTTTTTGGAAGAAATGGTTAAATTCTTGAATTTTTCATCACACATCATCCCAAATGTCACTAAACAGCTGGAAACGGGGAGATAAGCCTTTTTTGGAAGCATTGATTAAGATTTCTGACTTTTTCATCACATGTCAGCCCAAGTGTCAGAAAAGCTCTGGAAACAGGGAGATAAGCCTTTTTTGGAAGAAATGGTTAAATTCTTGAATTTTTCATCACACATCATCCCAAATGTCACTAAACAGCTGGAAACAGGGAGATAAGCCTTTTTTGGAAGCATTGATTAAGATTTCTGACTTTTTCATCACATGTCAGCCCAAGTGTCAGAAAAGCGCTGGAAACAGGGAGATAAGCCTTTTTTGGAAGAAATGGTTAAATTCTTGAATTTTTCATCACACATCATCCCAAATGTCACTAAACAGGTGGAAACGGGAAGATAAGCCTTTTTTGGAAGCAATGGTTAAGATTTCTGACTTTTTCATCACATGTCAGCCCAAGTGTCAGAAAAGCGCTGGTAACAGGGAGATAAGCCCTTTTTGGAAGAAATGGTTAAATTCTTGAATTTTTCATCACACATAATCCCAAATGTCACTAAACAGCTGGAAACGGGAAGATAAGCCTTTTTTGGAAGCAATGGTTAAGATTTCTGACTTTTTCATCACATGTCAGCCCAAGTGTCAGAAAAGCGCTGGTAACAGGGAGATAAGCCCTTTTTGGAAGAATTGGTTAAATTCTTGAATTTTTCATCACACATCATCCCAAATGTCACTAAACAGCTGGAAACGGGGAGATAAGCCTTTTTTGGAAGCATTGATTAAGATTTCTGACTTTTTCATCACATATCAGCTCCAGTGTCAGAAAAGCGCTGGAAACAGGGAGATATGCCTTTTTTGGGAAGAAATGGTTAAATTCTTGAATTTTTCATCACACATCATCCCAAATGTCACTAAACAGCTGGAAACGGGGAGATAAGCCTTTTTTGGAATCATTGTTTAGGATTTCTGACTTTTTCATCACATGTCAGCCCAAGTGTCAGAAAAGCGCTGGAAACAGGGAGATAAGCCTTTTTTGGAAGAAATGGTTAAATTCTTGAATTTTTTATCACACATCATCCCAAATGTCACTAAACAGCTGGAAACGGGGAGAAAAGCCTTTTTTGGAAGCATTGATTAAGATTTGTGACTTTTTCATCACATTTCAGCCCAAGTGTCAGAAAAGCGCTGGAGAACAGGGAGATAAGCCTTTTTTGGAAGAAATGGTTAAATTCTGGAATTTTTCATCACACATCATCCCAAATGTCACTAAACAGCTGGAAACGGGAAGATAAGCCTTTTTTGGAAGCAATGGTTAAGATTTCTGACTTTTTCATCACATGTTAGCCCAAGTGTCAGAAAAGCGCTGGTAACAGGGAGATAAGCCCTTTTTGGAAGAAATGGTTAAATTCTTGAATTTTTCATCACACATCATCCCAAATGTCACTAAACAGCTGGAAACGGGGAGATAAGCCTTTTTTGGAAGCATTGATTAAGATTTCTGACTTTTTCATCACATGTCAGCCCAAGTGTCAGAAAAGCGCTGGAAACAGGGAGATAAGCCATTTTTGGAAGAAATGGTTAAATTCTTGAATTTTTCATCACACATCATCCCAAATGTCACTAAACAGCTGGAAACGGGGAGATAAGCCTTTTTTGGAAGCATTGATTAAGATTTCTGACTTTTTCATCACATGTCAGCCCAAGTGTCAGAAAAGCGCTGGAAACAGGGAGATCTGCCTTTTTTTGGAAGAAATGGTTAAATTCTTGAATTTTTCATCACACATCATCCCAAATGTCACTAAACAGCTGGAAACGGGGAGATAAGCCTTTTTTGGAAGCATTGATTAAGATTTCTGACTTTTTCATCACATGTCAGCCCAAGTGTCAGAAAAGCGCTGGAAACAGGGAGATAAGCCTTTTTTGGAAGAAATGGTTAAATTCTTGAATTTTTCATCACACATCATCCCAAATGTCACTAAACAGCTGGAAACGGGGAGATAAGCCTTTTTTGGAAGCATTGATTAAGATTTCTGACTTTTTCATCACATGTCAGCCCAAGTGTCAGAAAAGCGCTGGAAACAGGGAGATCTGCCTTTTTTTGGAAGAAATGGTTAAATTCTTGAATTTTTCATCACACATCATCCCAAATGTCACTAAACAGCTGGAAACGGGGAGATAAGCCTTTTTTGGAAGCAATGGTTAACATTTTGACTTTTTCATCACATATCAGCTCCAGTGTCAGAAAAGCGCTGGAAACAGGATCATAAGCCCTTTTTGGAAGAAATGGTTAAATTCTTGAATTTTCCATCACACATCATCCCAAATGTCACTAAACAGCTGGAAACGGGGAGATAAGCCTTTTTTGGAAGCATTGATAAAGATTTCTGACTTTTTCATCACATATCAGCTCCAGTGTCAGAAAAGCGCTGGAAACAGGGAGATAAGCCTTTTTTGGAAGAAATGGTTAAATTCTTGAATTTTTTATTACACATCATCCCAAATGTCACTAAACAGCTGGAAACGGGGAGATAAGCCTTTTTTGGAAGCATTGATTAAGATTTCTGACTTTTTCATCACATGTCAGCCCAAGTGTCAGAAAAGCGCTGGAAACAGGGAGATAAGCCTTTTTTGGAAGAAATGGTTAAATTCTTGAATTTTTCATCACACATCATCCCAAATGTCACTAAACAGCTGGAAACGGGGAGATAAGCCTTTTTTGGAAGCAATGGTTAACATTTTGACTTTTTCATCACATATCAGCTCCAGTGTCAGAAAAGCGCTGGAAACAGGGAGATATGCCTTTTTTGGGAAGAAATGGTTAAATTCTTGAATTTTTCATCACACATCATCCCAAATGTCACTAAACAGCTGGAAACGGGGAGATAAGCCTTTTTTGGAAGCATTGATTAAGATTTCTGACTTTTTCATCACATGTCAGCCCAAATGTCAGAAAAGCGCTGGAAACAGGGAGATCTGCCTTTTTTTGGAAGAAATGGTTAAATTCTTGAATTTTTCATCACACATCATCCCAAATGTCACTAAACAGCTGGAAACGGGGAGATAAGCCTTTTTTGGAAGCAATGGTTAAGATTTCTGACTTTTTCATCACATGTCAGCCCAAGTGTCAGAAAAGCGCAGGAAACAGGGAGATAAGCCTTTTTTGGAAGAAATGATTAAATTCTTGAATTTTTCATCACACATCATCCCAAATGTCACTAAACAGCTGGAAACGGGGAGATAAGCCATTTTTGGAAGCATTGATTAAGATTTCTGACTTTTTCATCACATATCAGCTCCAGTGTCAGAAAAGCGCTGGAAACAGGGAGATCTGCCTTTTTTTGGAAGAAATGGTTAAATTCTTGAATTTTTCATCACACATCATCCCAAATGTCACTAAACAGCTGGAAACGGGGAGATAAGCCTTTTTTGGAAGCATTGATTAAGATTTCTGACTTTTTCATCACATGTCAGCCCAAGTGTCAGAAAAGCGCTGGAAACAGGGAGATAAGCCTTTTTTGGAAGAAATGGTTAAATTCTGGAATTTTTCATCACACATCATCCCAAATGTCACTAAACAGCTGGAAACGGGGAGATAAGCCTTTTTTTGAAGCAATGGTTAACATTTTGACTTTTTCATCACATATCAGCTCCAGTGTCAGAAAAGCGCTGGAAACAGGGAGATCTGCCTTTTTTTGGAAGAAATGGTTAAATTCTTGAATTTTTCATCACACATCATCCCAAATGTCACTAAACAGCTGGAAACGGGGAGATAAGCCTTTTTTGGAAGCATTGATTAAGATTTCTGACTTTTTCATCACATATCAGCTCCAGTGTCAGAAAAGCGCTGGAAACAGGGAGATCTGCCTTTTTTTGGAAGAAATGGTTAAATTCTTGAATTTTTCATCACACATCATCCCAAATGTCACTAAACAGCTGGAAACGGGGAGATAAGCCTTTTTTGGAAGCATTGATTAAGATTTCTGACTTTTTCATCACATGTCAGCCCAAGTGTCAGAAAAGCTCTGGAAACAGGGAGATAAGCCTTTTTTGGAAGAAATGGTTAAATTCTTGAATTTTTCATCACACATCATCCCAAATGTCACTAAACAGCTGGAAACGGGGAGATAAGCCTTTTTTGGAAGCAATGGTTAACATTTTGACTTTTTCATCACATATCAGCTCCAGTGTCAGAAAAGCGCTGGAAACAGGGAGATCTGCCTTTTTTTGGAAGAAATGGTTAAATTCTTGAATTTTTCATCACACATCATCCCAAATGTCACTAAACAGCTGGAAACGGGGAGATAAGCCTTTTTTGGAAGCATTGATTAAGATTTCTGACTTTTTCATCACATATCAGCTCCAGTGTCAGAAAAGCGCTGGAAACAGGGAGATCTGCCTTTTTTTGGAAGAAATGGTTAAATTCTTGAATTTTTCATCACACATCATCCCAAATGTCACTAAACAGCTGGAAACGGGGAGATAAGCCTTTTTTGGAAGCATTGATTAAGATTTCTGACTTTTTCATCACATGTCAGCCCAAGTGTCAGAAAAGCGCTGGAAACAGGGAGATAAGCCTTTTTTGGAAGAAATGGTTAAATTCTTGAATTTTTCATCACACATCATCCCAAATGTCACTAAACAGCTGGAAACGGGGAGATAAGCCTTTTTTGGAAGCATTGATTAAGATTTCTGACTTTTTCATCACATGTCAGCCCAAGTGTCATAAAAGCGCTGGAAACAGGGAGATAAGCCTTTTTTGGAAGAAATGGTTAAATTCTTGAATTTTTCATCACACATCATCCCAAATGTCACTAAACAGCTGGAAACGGGGAGATAAGCCTTTTTTGGAAGCATTGATTAAGATTTCTGACTTTTTCATCACATATCAGCTCCAGTGTCAGAAAAGCGCTGGAAACAGGGAGATATGCCTTTTTTGGGAAGAAATGGTTAAATTCTTGAATTTTTCATCACACATCATCCCAAATGTCACTAAACAGCTGGAAACGGGGAGATAAGCCTTTTTTGGAAGCATTGATTAAGATTTCTGACTTTTTCATCACATGTCAGCCCAAGTGTCAGAAAAGCGCTGGAAACAGGGAGATAAGCCTTTTTTGGAAGAAATGGTTAAATTCTTGAATTTTTCATCACACATCATCCCAAATGTCACTAAACAGCTGGAAACGGGGAGATAAGCCTTTTTTGGAAGCATTGATTAAGATTTCTGACTTTTTCATCACATGTCAGCCCAAGTGTCAGAAAAGCGCTGGAAACAGGGAGATAAGCCTTTTTTGGAAGAAATGGTTAAATTCTTGAATTTTTCATCACACATCATCCCAAATGTCACTAAACAGCTGGAAACGGGGAGATAAGCCTTTTTTGGAAGCATTGATTAAGATTTCTGACTTTTTCATCACATGTCAGCTCCAGTGTCAGAAAAGCGCTGGAAACAGGGAGATCTGCCTTTTTTTGGAAGAAATGGTTAAATTCTTGAATTTTTCATCACACATCATCCCAAATGTCACTAAACAGCTGGAAACGGGGAGATAAGCCTTTTTTGGAAGCATTGATAAAGATTTCTGACTTTTTCATCACATGTCAGCCCAAGTGTCAGAAAAGCGCTGGAAACAGGGAGATAAGCCTTTTTTGGAAGAAATGGTTAAATTCTGGAATTTTTCATCACACATCATCCCAAATGTCACTAAACAGCTGGAAACGGGGAGATAAGCCTTTTTTGGAAGCAATGGTTAACATTTTGACTTTTTCATCACATATCAGCTCCAGTGTCAGAAAAGCGCTGGAAACAGGGAGATCTGCCTTTTTTTGGAAGAAATGGTTAAATTCTTGAATTTTTCATCACACATCATCCCAAATGTCACTAAACAGCTGGAAACGGGGAGATAAGCCTTTTTTGGAAGCATTGATTAAGATTTCTGACTTTTTCATCACATGTCAGCCCAAGTGTCAGAAAAGCGCTGGAAACAGGGAGATAAGCCTTTTTTGGAAGAAATGGTTAAATTCTTGAATTTTTCATCACACATCAGCTCCAGTGTCAGAAAAGCGCTGGAAACAGGGAGATAAGCCTTTTTTGGAAGCAATGGTTAACATTTTGACTTTTTCATCACATATCAGCTCCAGTGTCAGAAAAGCGCTGGAAACAGGGAGATATGCCTTTTTTGGGAAGAAATGGTTAAATTCTAGAATTTTTCATCAGACATCATCCCAAATGTCACTAAACAGCTGGAAACGGGGAGATAAGCCTTTTTTGGAAGCATTGATTAAGATTTCTGACTTTTTCATCACATGTCAGCCCAAGTGTCAGAAAAGCGCTGGAAACAGGGAGATCTGCCTTTTTTTGGAAGAAATGGTTAAATTCTTGAATTTTTCATCACACATCATCCCAAATGTCACTAAACAGCTGGAAACGGGGAGATAAGCCTTTTTTGGAAGCAATGGTTAACATTTTGACTTTTTCATCACATATCAGCTCCAGTGTCAGAAAAGCGCTGGAAACAGGATCATAAGCCCTTTTTGGAAGAAATGATTAAATTCTTGAATTTTTCATCACACATCATCCCAAATGTCACTAAACAGCTGGAAACGGGGAGATAAGCCTTTTTTGGAAGCATTGATTAAGATTTCTGACTTTTTCATCACATATCAGCTCCAGTGTCAGAAAAGCGCTGGAAACAGGGAGATCTGCCTTTTTTTGGAAGAAATGGTTAAATTCTTGAATTTTTCATCACACATCATCCCAAATGTCACTAAACAGCTGGAAACGGGGAGATAAGCCTTTTTTGGAAGCATTGATTAAGATTTCTGACTTTTTCATCACATGTCAGCCCAAGTGTCAGAAAAGCTCTGGAAACAGGGAGATAAGCCTTTTTTGGAAGAAATGGTTAAATTCTTGAATTTTTCATCACACATCATCCCAAATGTCACTAAACAGCTGGAAACAGGGAGATAAGCCTTTTTTGGAAGCATTGATTAAGATTTCTGACTTTTTCATCACATGTCAGCCCAAGTGTCAGAAAAGCGCTGGAAACAGGGAGATAAGCCTTTTTTGGAAGAAATGGTTAAATTCTGGAATTTTTCATCACACATCATCCCAAATGTCACTAAACAGCTGGAAACGGGGAGATAAACCTTTTTTGGAAGCAATGGTTAACATTTTGACTTTTTCATCACATATCAGCTCCAGTGTCAGAAAAGCGCTGGAAACAGGGAGATCTGCCTTTTTTTGGAAGAAATGGTTAAATTCTTGAATTTTTCATCACACATCATCCCAAATGTCACTAAACAGCTGGAAACGGGGAGATAAGCCTTTTTTGGAAGCATTGATTAAGATTTCTGACTTTTTCATCACATATCAGCTCCAGTGTCAGAAAAGCGCTGGAAACAGGGAGATCTGCCTTTTTTTGGAAGAAATGGTTAAATTCTTGAATTTTTCATCACACATCATCCCAAATGTCACTAAACAGCTGGAAACGGGGAGATAAGCCTTTTTTGGAAGCATTGATTAAGATTTCTGACTTTTTCATCACATGTCAGCCCAAGTGTCAGAAAAGCTCTGGAAACAGGGAGATAAGCCTTTTTTGGAAGAAATGGTTAAATTCTTGAATTTTTCATCACACATCATCCCAAATGTCACTAAACAGCTGGAAACAGGGAGATAAGCCTTTTTTGGAAGCATTGATTAAGATTTCTGACTTTTTCATCACATGTCAGCCCAAGTGTCAGAAAAGCGCTGGAAACAGGGAGATAAGCCTTTTTTGGAAGAAATGGTTAAATTCTGGAATTTTTCATCACACATCATCCCAAATGTCACTAAACAGCTGGAAACGGGGAGATAAGCCTTTTTTGGAAGCAATGGTTAACATTTTGACTTTTTCATCACATATCAGCTCCAGTGTCAGAAAAGCGCTGGAAACAGGGAGATCTGCCTTTTTTTGGAAGAAATGGTTAAATTCTTGAATTTTTCATCACACATCATCCCAAATGTCACTAAACAGCTGGAAACGGGGAGATAAGCCTTTTTTGGAAGCATTGATTAAGATTTCTGACTTTTTCATCACATATCAGCTCCAGTGTCAGAAAAGCGCTGGAAACAGGGAGATCTGCCTTTTTTTGGAAGAAATGGTTAAATTCTTGAATTTTTCATCACACATCATCCCAAATGTCACTAAACAGCTGGAAACGGGGAGATAAGCCTTTTTTGGAAGCATTGATTAAGATTTCTGACTTTTTCATCACATGTCAGCCCAAGTGTCAGAAAAGCGCTGGAAACAGGGAGATAAGCCTTTTTTGGAAGAAATGGTTAAATTCTTGAATTTTTCATCACACATCATCCCAAATGTCACTAAACAGCTGGAAACGGGGAGATAAGCCTTTTTTGGAAGCATTGATTAAGATTTCTGACTTTTTCATCACATGTCAGCCCAAGTGTCAGAAAAGCGCTGGAAACAGGGAGATAAGCCTTTTTTGGAAGAAATGGTTAAATTCTTGAATTTTGCATCACACATCATCCCAAATGTCACTAAACAGCTGGAAACGGGGAGATAAGCCTTTTTTGGAAGCATTGATTAAGATTTCTGACTTTTTCATCACATATCAGCTCCAGTGTCAGAAAAGCGCTGGAAACAGGGAGATATGCCTTTTTTGGGAAGAAATGGTTAAATTCTTGAATTTTTCATCACACATCATCCCAAATGTCACTAAACAGCTGGAAACGGGGAGATAAGCCTTTTTTGGAAGCATTGATTAAGATTTCTGACTTTTTCATCACATGTCAGCCCAAGTGTCAGAAAAGCGCTGGAAACAGGGAGATAAGCCTTTTTTGGAAGAAATGGTTAAATTCTTGAATTTTTTATCACACATCATCCCAAATGTCACTAAACAGCTGGAAACGGGGAGATAAGCCTTTTTTGGAAGCATTGATTAAGATTTCTGACTTTTTCATCACATGTCAGCCCAAGTGTCAGAAAAGCGCTGGAAACAGGGAGATAAGCCTTTTTTGGAAGAAATGGTTAAATTCTTGAATTTTTCATCACACATCATCCCAAATGTCACTAAACAGCTGGAAACGGGGAGATAAGCCTTTTTTGGAAGCATTGATTAAGATTTCTGACTTTTTCATCACATGTCAGCCCAAGTGTCAGAAAAGCGCTGGAAACAGGGAGATAAGCCTTTTTTGGAAGAAATGGTTAAATTCTTGAATTTTTCATCACACATCATCCCAAATGTCACTAAACAGCTGGAAACGGGGAGATAAGCCTTTTTTGGAAGCATTGATTAAGATTTCTGACTTTTTCATCACATGTCAGCTCCAGTGTCAGAAAAGCGCTGGAAACAGGGAGATCTGCCTTTTTTTGGAAGAAATGGTTAAATTCTTGAATTTTTCATCACACATCATCCCAAATGTCACTAAACAGCTGGAAACGGGGAGATAAGCCTTTTTTGGAAGCATTGATAAAGATTTCTGACTTTTTCATCACATGTCAGCCCAAGTGTCAGAAAAGCGCTGGAAACAGGGAGATAAGCCTTTTTTGGAAGAAATGGTTAAATTCTGGAATTTTTCATCACACATCATCCCAAATGTCACTAAACAGCTGGAAACGGGGAGATAAGCCTTTTTTGGAAGCAATGGTTAACATTTTGACTTTTTCATCACATATCAGCTCCAGTGTCAGAAAAGCGCTGGAAACAGGGAGATCTGCCTTTTTTTGGAAGAAATGGTTAAATTCTTGAATTTTTCATCACACATCATCCCAAATGTCACTAAACAGCTGGAAACGGGGAGATAAGCCTTTTTTGGAAGCATTGATTAAGATTTCTGACTTTTTCATCACATGTCAGCCCAAGTGTCAGAAAAGCGCTGGAAACAGGGAGATAAGCCTTTTTTGGAAGAAATGGTTAAATTCTTGAATTTTTCATCACACATCAGCTCCAGTGTCAGAAAAGCGCTGGAAACAGGGAGATAAGCCTTTTTTGGAAGCAATGGTTAACATTTTGACTTTTTCATCACATATCAGCTCCAGTGTCAGAAAAGCGCTGGAAACAGGGAGATATGCCTTTTTTGGGAAGAAATGGTTAAATTCTTGAATTTTTCATCAGACATCATCCCAAATGTCACTAAACAGCTGGAAACGGGGAGATAAGCCTTTTTTGGAAGCATTGATTAAGATTTCTGACTTTTTCATCACATGTCAGCCCAAGTGTCAGAAAAGCGCTGGAAACAGGGAGATCTGCCTTTTTTTGGAAGAAATGGTTAAATTCTTGAATTTTTCATCACACATCATCCCAAATGTCACTAAACAGCTGGAAACGGGGAGATAAGCCTTTTTTGGAAGCAATGGTTAACATTTTGACTTTTTCATCACATATCAGCTCCAGTGTCAGAAAAGCGCTGGAAACAGGATCATAAGCCCTTTTTGGAAGAAATGGTTAAATTCTTGAATTTTTCATCACACATCATCCCAAATGTCACTAAACAGCTGGAAACGGGGAGATAAGCCTTTTTTGGAAGCATTGATTAAGATTTCTGACTTTTTCATCACATATCAGCTCCAGTGTCAGAAAAGCGCTGGAAACAGGGAGATATGCCTTTTTTGGGAAGAAATGGTTAAATTCTTGAATTTTTCATCACACATCATCCCAAATGTCACTAAACAGCTGGAAACGGGGAGATAAGCCTTTTTTGGAAGCATTGATTAAGATTTCTGACTTTTTCATCACATGTCAGCCCAAGTGTCAGAAAAGCGCTGGAAACAGGGAGATAAGCCTTTTTTGGAAGAAATGGTTAAATTCTTGAATTTTTTATCACACATCATCCCAAATGTCACTAAACAGCTGGAAACGGGGAGATAAGCCTTTTTTGGAAGCATTGATTAAGATTTCTGACTTTTTCATCACATGTCAGCTCCAGTGTCAGAAAAGCGCTGGAAACAGGGAGATCTGCCTTTTTTTGGAAGAAATGGTTAAATTCTTGAATTTTTCATCACACATCATCCCAAATGTCACTAAACAGCTGGAAACGGGGAGATAAGCCTTTTTTGGAAGCATTGATAAAGATTTTTTGACTTTTTCATCACATGTCAGCCCAAGTGTCAGAAAAGCGCTGGAAACAGGGAGATAAGCCTTTTTTGGAAGAAATGGTTAAATTCTGGAATTTTTCATCACACATCATCCCAAATGTCACTAAACAGCTGGAAACGGGGAGATAAGCCTTTTTTGGAAGCAATGGTTAACATTTTGACTTTTTCATCACATATCAGCTCCAGTGTCAGAAAAGCGCTGGAAACAGGGAGATCTGCCTTTTTTTGGAAGAAATGGTTAAATTCTTGAATTTTTCATCACACATCATCCCAAATGTCACTAAACAGCTGGAAACGGGGAGATAAGCCTTTTTTGGAAGCATTGATTAAGATTTCTGACTTTTTCATCACATATCAGCTCCAGTGTCAGAAAAGCGCTGGAAACAGGGAGATCTGCCTTTTTTTGGAAGAAATGGTTAAATTCTTGAATTTTTCATCACACATCATCCCAAATGTCACTAAACAGCTGGAAACGGGGAGATAAGCCTTTTTTGGAAGCATTGATTAAGATTTCTGACTTTTTCATCACATGTCAGCCCAAGTGTCAGAAAAGCTCTGGAAACAGGGAGATAAGCCTTTTTTGGAAGAAATGGTTAAATTCTTGAATTTTTCATCACACATCATCCCAAATGTCACTAAACAGCTGGAAACAGGGAGATAAGCCTTTTTTGGAAGCATTGATTAAGATTTCTGGACTTTTTATCACATGTCAGCCCAAGTGTCAGAAAAGCGCTGGAAACAGGGAGATAAGCCTTTTTTGGAAGAAATGGTTAAATTCTGGAATTTTTCATCACACATCAACCCAAATGTCACTAAACAGCTGGAAACGGGGAGATAAGCCTTTTTTGGAAGCAATGGTTAACATTTTGACTTTTTCATCACATATCAGCTCCAGTGTCAGAAAAGCGCTGGAAACAGGGAGATCTGCCTTTTTTTGGAAGAAATGGTTAAATTCTTGAATTTTTCATCACACATCATCCCAAATGTCACTAAACAGCTGGAAACGGGGAGATAAGCCTTTTTTGGAAGCATTGATTAAGATTTCTGACTTTTTCATCACATATCAGCTCCAGTGTCAGAAAAGCGCTGGAAACAGGGAGATCTGCCTTTTTTTGGAAGAAATGGTTAAATTCTTGAATTTTTCATCACACATCATCCCAAATGTCACTAAACAGCTGGAAACGGGGAGATAAGCCTTTTTTGGAAGCATTGATTAAGATTTCTGACTTTTTCATCACATGTCAGCCCAAGTGTCAGAAAAGCGCTGGAAACAGGGAGATAAGCCTTTTTTGGAAGAAATGGTTAAATTCTTGAATTTTTCATCACACATCATCCCAAATGTCACTAAACAGCTGGAAACGGGGAGATAAGCCTTTTTTTGGAAGCATTGATTAAGATTTCTGACTTTTTCATCACATGTCAGCCCAAGTGTCAGAAAAGCGCTGGAAACCAGGGAGATCTGCCTTTTTTTGGAAGAAATGGTTAAATTCTTGAATTTTTCATCAGACATCATCCCAAATGTCACTAAACAGCTGGAAACGGGGAGATAAGCCTTTTTTGGAAGCATTGATTAAGATTTCTGACTTTTTCATCACATGTCAGCCCAAGTGTCAGAAAAGCGCTGGAAACAGGGAGATCTGCCTTTTTTTGGAAGAAATGGTTAAATTCTTGAATTTTTCATCACACATCATCCCAAATGTCACTAAACAGCTGGAAACGGGGAGATAAGCCTTTTTTGGAAGCAATGGTTAACATTTTGACTTTTTCATCACATATCAGCTCCAGTGTCAGAAAAGCGCTGGAAACAGGATCATAAGCCCTTTTTGGAAGAAATGGTTAAATTCTTGAATTTTTCATCACACATCATCCCAAATGTCACTAAACAGCTGGAAACGGGGAGATAAGCCTTTTTTGGAAGCATTGATTAAGATTTCTGACTTTTTCATCACATATCAGCTCCAGTGTCAGAAAAGCGCTGGAAACAGGGAGATAAGCCTTTTTTGGAAGAAATGGTTAAATTCTTGAATTTTTTATCACACATCATCCCAAATGTCACTAAACAGCTGGAAACGGGGAGATAAGCCTTTTTTGGAAGCATTGATTAAGATTTCTGACTTTTTCATCACATGTCAGCCCAAGTGTCAGAAAAGCGCTGGAAACAGGGAGATAAGCCTTTTTTGGAAGAAATGGTTAAATTCTTGAATTTTTCATCACACATCATCCCAAATGTCACTAAACAGCTGGAAACGGGGAGATAAGCCTTTTTTGGAAGCATTGATTAAGATTTCTGACTTTTTCATCACATGTCAGCCCAAGTGTCAGAAAAGCGCTGGAAACAGGGAGATAAGCCTTTTTTGGAAGAAATGGTTAAATTCTTGAATTTTTCATCACACATCATCCCAAATGTCACTAAACAGCTGGAAACGGGGAGATAAGCCTTTTTTGGAAGCATTGATTAAGATTTCTGACTTTTTCATCACATGTCAGCTCCAGTGTCAGAAAAGCGCTGGAAACAGGGAGATCTGCCTTTTTTTGGAAGAAATGGTTAAATTCTTGAATTTTTCATCACACATCATCCCAAATGTCACTAAACAGCTGGAAACGGGGAGATAAGCCTTTTTTGGAAGCATTGATAAAGATTTCTGACTTTTTCATCACATGTCAGCCCAAGTGTCAGAAAAGCGCTGGAAACAGGGAGATAAGCCTTTTTTGGAAGAAATGGTTAAATTCTGGAATTTTTCATCACACATCATCCCAAATGTCACTAAAACAGCTGGAAACGGGGAGATAAGCCTTTTTTGGAAGCAATGGTTAACATTTTGACTTTTTCATCACATATCAGCTCCAGTGTCAGAAAAGCGCTGGAAACAGGGAGATCTGCCTTTTTTGGAAGAAATGGTTAAATTCTTGAATTTTTCATCACACATCATCCCAAATGTCACTAAACAGCTGGAAACGGGGAGATAAGCCTTTTTTGGAAGCATTGATTAAGATTTCTGACTTTTCATCACATATCAGCCCAAGTGTCAGAAAAGCGCTGGAAACAGGGAGATAAGCCCTTTTTGGAAGAAATGGTTAAATTCTTGAATTTTTCATAACACATCATCCCAAATGTCACTAAACAGCTGGAAACGGGGAGATAAGCCTTTTTTGGAAGCATTGATTAAGATTTCTGACTTTTTCATCACATATCAGCTCCAGTGTCAGAAAAGCGCTGGAAACAGGGAGATATGCCTTTTTTGGAAAGAAATGGTTAAATTCTTGAATTTTTCATCACACATCATCCCAAATGTCACTAAACAGCTGGAAACAGGGAGATAAGCCTTTTTTGGAAGCATTGATTAAGATTTCTGACTTTTTCATCACATGTCAGCCCAAGTGTCAGAAAAGCGCTGGAAACAGGGAGATAAGCCTTTTTTGGAAGAAATGGTTAAATTCTGGAATTTTTCATCACACATCAACCCAAATGTCACCAAACAGCTGGAAACGGGGAGATAAGCCTTTTTTGGAAGCAATGGTTAACATTTTGACTTTTTCATCACATATCAGCTCCAGTGTCAGAAAAGCGCTGGAAACAGGGAGATCTGCCTTTTTTTGGAAGAAATGGTTAAATTCTTGAATTTTTCATCACACATCATCCCAAATGTCACTAAACAGCTGGAAACGGGGAGATAAGCCTTTTTTGGAAGCATTGATTAAGATTTCTGACTTTTTTCATCACATATCAGCTCCAGTGTCAGAAAAGCGCTGGAAACAGGGAGATCTGCCTTTTTTTGGAAGAAATGGTTAAATTCTTGAATTTTTCATCACACATCATCCCAAATGTCACTAAACAGCTGGAAACGGGGAGATAAGCCTTTTTTGGAAGCATTGATTAAGATTTCTGACTTTTTCATCACATGTCAGCCCAAGTGTCAGAAAAGCGCTGGAAACAGGGAGATAAGCCTTTTTTGGAAGAAATGGTTAAATTCTTGAATTTTTTCATCACACATCATCCCAAATGTCACTAAACAGCTGGAAACGGGGAGATAAGCCTTTTTTGGAAGCATTGATTAAGATTTCTGACTTTTTCATCACATGTCAGCCCAAGTGTCAGAAAAGCGCTGGAAACAGGGAGATCTGCCTTTTTTTGGAAGAAATGGTTAAATTCTTGAATTTTTCATCAGACATCATCCCAAATGTCACTAAACAGCTGGAAACGGGGAGATAAGCCTTTTTTGGAAGCATTGATTAAGATTTCTGACTTTTTCATCACATGTCAGCCCAAGTGTCAGAAAAGCGCTGGAAACAGGGAGATCTGCCTTTTTTTGGAAGAAATGGTTAAATTCTTGAATTTTTCATCACACATCATCCCAAATGTCACTAAACAGCTGGAAACGGGGAGATAAGCCTTTTTTTGGAAGCAATGGTTAACATTTTGACTTTTTCATCACATATCAGCTCCAGTGTCAGAAAAGCGCTGGAAACAGGATCATAAGCCCTTTTTGGAAGAAATGGTTAAATTCTTGAATTTTTCATCACACATCATCCCAAATGTCACTAAACAGCTGGAAACGGGGAGATAAGCCTTTTTTGGAAGCATTGATTAAGATTTCTGACTTTTTCATCACATATCAGCTCCAGTGTCAGAAAAGCGCTGGAAACAGGGAGATAAGCCTTTTTTGGAAGAAATGGTTAAATTCTTGAATTTTTTATCACACATCATCCCAAATGTCACTAAACAGCTGGAAACGGGGAGATAAGCCTTTTTTGGAAGCATTGATTAAGATTTCTGACTTTTTCATCACATGTCAGCCCAAGTGTCAGAAAAGCGCTGGAAACAGGGAGATAAGCCTTTTTTGGAAGAAATGGTTAAATTCTTGAATTTTTCATCACACATCATCCCAAATGTCACTAAACAGCTGGAAACGGGGAGATAAGCCTTTTTTGGAAGCATTGATTAAGATTTCTGACTTTTTCATCACATGTCAGCCCAAGTGTCAGAAAAGCGCTGGAAACAGGGAGATAAGCCTTTTTTGGAAGAAATGGTTAAATTCTTGAATTTTTCATCACACATCATCCCAAATGTCACTAAACAGCTGGAAACGGGGAGATAAGCCTTTTTTGGAAGCATTGATTAAGATTTCTGACTTTTTCATCACATGTCAGCTCCAGTGTCAGAAAAGCGCTGGAAACAGGGAGATCTGCCTTTTTTTGGAAGAAATGGTTAAATTCTTGAATTTTTCATCACACATCATCCCAAATGTCACTAAACAGCTGGAAACGGGGAGATAAGCCTTTTTTGGAAGCATTGATAAAGATTTCTGACTTTTTCATCACATGTCAGCCCAAGTGTCAGAAAAGCGCTGGAAACAGGGAGATAAGCCTTTTTTGGAAGAAATGGTTAAATTCTGGAATTTTTCATCACACATCATCCCAAATGTCACTAAACAGCTGGAAACGGGGAGATAAGCCTTTTTTGGAAGCAATGGTTAACATTTTGACTTTTTCATCACATATCAGCTCCAGTGTCAGAAAAGCGCTGGAAACAGGGAGATCTGCCTTTTTTTGGAAGAAATGGTTAAATTCTTGAATTTTTCATCACACATCATCCCAAATGTCACTAAACAGCTGGAAACGGGGAGATAAGCCTTTTTTGGAAGCATTGATTAAGATTTCTGACTTTTCATCACATATCAGCCCAAGTGTCAGAAAAGCGCTGGAAACAGGGAGATAAGCCCTTTTTGGAAGAAATGGTTAAATTCTTGAATTTTTCATAACACATCATCCCAAATGTCACTAAACAGCTGGAAACGGGGAGATAAGCCTTTTTTGGAAGCATTGATTAAGATTTCTGACTTTTTCATCACATATCAGCTCCAGTGTCAGAAAAGCGCTGGAAACAGGGAGATATGCCTTTTTTGGAAAGAAATGGTTAAATTCTTGAATTTTTCATCACACATCATCCCAAATGTCACTAAACAGCTGGAAACGGGGAGATAAGCCTTTTTTGGAAGCATTGATTAAGATTTCTGACTTTTTCATCACATGTCAGCCCAAGTGTCAGAAAAGCGCTGGAAACAGGGAGATCTGCCTTGTTTTGGAAGAAATGGTTAAATTCTTGAATTTTTCATCACACATCATCCCAAATGTCACTAAACAGCTGGAAACGGGGAGATAAGCCTTTTTTGGAAGCAATGGTTAACATTTTGACTTTTTCATCACATATCAGCTCCAGTGTCAGAAAAGCGCTGGAAACAGGATCATAAGCCCTTTTTGGAAGAAATGGTTAAATTCTTGAAATTTTCATCACACATCATCCCAAATGTCACCTAAACAGCTGGAAACGGGGAGATAAGCCTTTTTTGGAAGCATTGATTAAGATTTCTGACTTTTTTATCACATATCAGCTCCAGTGTCAGAAAAGCGCTGGAAACAGGGAGATATGCCTTTTTTGGGAAGAAATGGTTAAATTCTTGAATTTTTCATCACACATCATCCCAAATGTCACTAAACAGCTGGAAACGGGGAGATAAGCCTTTTTTGGAAGCATTGATTAAGATTTCTGACTTTTTCATCACATGTCAGCCCAAGTGTCAGAAAAGCGCTGGAAACAGGGAGATCTGCCTTTTTTTGGAAGAAATGGTTAAATTCTTGAATTTTTCATCACACATCATCCCAAATGTCACTAAACAGCTGGAAACGGGGAGATAAGCCTTTTTTGGAAGCATTGATTAAGATTTCTGACTTTTTCATCACATATCAGCTCCAGTGTCAGAAAAGCGCTGGAAACAGGGAGATCTGCCTTTTTTTGGAAGAAATGGTTAAATTCTTGAATTTTTCATCACACATCATCCCAAATGTCACTAAACAGCTGGAAACGGGGAGATAAGCCTTTTTTGGAAGCATTGATTAAGATTTCTGACTTTTTCATCACATGTCAGCCCAAGTGTCAGAAAAGCGCTGGAAACAGGGAGATAAGCCTTTTTTGGAAGAAATGGTTAAATTCTTGAATTTTTTCATCACACATCATCCCAAATGTCACTAAACAGCTGGAAACGGGAGATAAGCCTTTTTTGGAAGCATTGATTAAGATTTCTGACTTTTTCATCACATGTCAGCCCAAGTGTCAGAAAAGCGCTGGAAACAGGGAGATCTGCCTTTTTTTGGAAGAAATGGTTAAATTCTTGAATTTTTCATCAGACATCATCCCAAATGTCACTAAACAGCTGGAAACGGGGAGATAAGCCTTTTTTGGAAGCATTGATTAAGATTTCTGACTTTTTCATCACATGTCAGCCCAAGTGTCAGAAAAGCGCTGGAAACAGGGAGATCTGCCTTTTTTTGGAAGAAATGGTTAAATTCTTGAATTTTTCATCACACATCATCCCAAATGTCACTAAACAGCTGGAAACGGGGAGATAAGCCTTTTTTGGAAGCAATGGTTAACATTTTGACTTTTTCATCACATATCAGCTCCAGTGTCAGAAAAGCGCTGGAAACAGGATCATAAGCCCTTTTTGGAAGAAATGGTTAAATTCTTGAATTTTTCATCACACATCATCCCAAATGTCACTAAACAGCTGGAAACGGGGAGATAAGCCTTTTTTGGAAGCATTGATTAAGATTTCTGACTTTTTCATCACATATCAGCTCCAGTGTCAGAAAAGCGCTGGAAACAGGGAGATAAGCCTTTTTTGGAAGAAATGGTTAAATTCTTGAATTTTTTATCACACATCATCCCAAATGTCACTAAACAGCTGGAAACGGGGAGATAAGCCTTTTTTGGAAGCATTGATTAAGATTTCTGACTTTTTCATCACATGTCAGCCCAAGTGTCAGAAAAGCGCTGGAAACAGGGAGATAAGCCTTTTTTGGAAGAAATGGTTAAATTCTTGAATTTTTCATCACACATCATCCCAAATGTCACTAAACAGCTGGAAACGGGGAGATAAGCCTTTTTTGGAAGCATTGATTAAGATTTCTGACTTTTTCATCACATGTCAGCCCAAGTGTCAGAAAAGCGCTGGAAACAGGGAGATAAGCCTTTTTTGGAAGAAAGGTTAAATTCTTGAATTTTTCATCACACATCATCCCAAATGTCACTAAACAGCTGGAAACGGGGAGATAAGCCTTTTTTGGAAGCATTGATTAAGATTTCTGACTTTTTCATCACATGTCAGCTCCAGTGTCAGAAAAGCGCTGGAAACAGGGAGATCTGCCTTTTTTTGGAAGAAATGGTTAAATTCTTGAATTTTTCATCACACATCATCCCAAATGTCACTAAACAGCTGGAAACGGGGAGATAAGCCTTTTTTGGAAGCATTGATAAAGATTTCTGACTTTTTCATCACATGTCAGCCCAAGTGTCAGAAAAGCGCTGGAAACAGGGAGATAAGCCTTTTTTGGAAGAAATGGTTAAATTCTGGAATTTTTCATCACACATCATCCCAAATGTCACTAAACAGCTGGAAACGGGGAGATAAGCCTTTTTTGGAAGCAATGGTTAACATTTGACTTTTTCATCACATATCAGCTCCAGTGTCAGAAAAGCGCTGGAAACAGGGAGATCTGCCTTTTTTTGGAAGAAATGGTTAAATTCTTGAATTTTTCATCACACATCATCCCAAATGTCACTAAACAGCTGGAAACGGGGAGATAAAGCCTTTTTTGGAAGCATTGATTAAGATTTCTGACTTTTCATCACATATCAGCCCAAGTGTCAGAAAAGCGCTGGAAACAGGGAGATAAGCCCTTTTTGGAAGAAATGGTTAAATTCTTGAATTTTTCATAACACATCATCCCAAATGTCACTAAACAGCTGGAAACGGGGAGATAAGCCTTTTTTGGAAGCATTGATTAAGATTTCTGACTTTTCATCACATATCAGCTCCAGTGTCAGAAAAGCGCTGGAAACAGGGAGATATGCCTTTTTTGGAAAGAAATGGTTAAATTCTTGAATTTTTCATCACACATCATCCCAAATGTCACTAAACAGCTGGAAACAGGGAGATAAGCCTTTTTTGGAAGCATTGATTAAGATTTCTGACTTTTTCATCACATGTCAGCCCAAGTGTCAGAAAAGCGCTGGAAACAGGGAGATAAGCCTTTTTTGGAAGAAATGGTTAAATTCTGAATTTTTCATCACACATCAACCCAAATGTCACTAAACAGCTGGAACGGGGAGATAAGCCTTTTTTGGAAGCAATGGTTAACATTTTGACTTTTTCATCACATATCAGCTCCAGTGTCAGAAAAGCGCTGGAAACAGGGAGATCTGCCTTTTTTTGGAAGAAATGGTTAAATTCTTGAATTTTTCATCACACATCATCCCAAATGTCACTAAACAGCTGGAAACGGGGAGATAAGCCTTTTTTGGAAGCATTGATTAAGATTTCTGACTTTTTCATCACATATCAGCTCCAGTGTCAGAAAAGCGCTGGAACCAGGGAGATCTGCCTTTTTTTTGGAAGAAATGGTTAAATTCTTGAATTTTTCATCACACATCATCCCAAATGTCACTAAACAGCTGGAAACGGGGAGATAAGCCTTTTTTGGAAGCATTGATTAAGATTTCTGACTTTTTCATCACATGTCAGCCCAAGTGTCAGAAAAGCGCTGGAAACAGGGAGATAAGCCTTTTTTGGAAGAAATGGTTAAATTCTTGAATTTTTCATCACACATCATCCCAAATGTCACTAAACAACTGGAAACGGGGAGATAAGCCTTTTTTGGAAGCATTGATTAAGATTTCTGACTTTTTCATCACATGTCAGCCCAAGTGTCAGAAAAGCGCTGGAAACAGGGAGATCTGCCTTTTTTTTGGAAGAAATGGTTAAATTCTTGAATTTTTCATCAGACATCATCCCAAATGTCACTAACAGCTGGAAACGGGGAGATAAGCCTTTTTTGGAAGCATTGATTAAGATTTCTGACTTTTTCATCACATGTCAGCCCAAGTGTCAGAAAAGCGCTGGAAACAGGGAGATCTGCCTTTTTTTGGAAGAAATGGTTAAATTCTTGAATTTTTCATCACACATCATCCCAAATGTCACTAAACAGCTGGAAACGGGGAGATAAGCCTTTTTTGGAAGCATTGATTAAGATTTCTGACTTTTTCATCACATATCAGCTCCAGTGTCAGAAAAGCGCTGGAAACAGGGAGATCTGCCTTTTTTTGGAAGAAATGGTTTAAATTCTTGAATTTTTCATCACACATCATCCCAAATGTCACTAAACAGCTGGAAACGGGGAGTAAGCCTTTTTTGGAAGCATTGATTAAGATTTCTGACTTTTTCATCACATGTCAGCCCAAGTGTCAGAAAAGCGCTGGAAACAGGGAGATAAGCCTTTTTTGGAAGAAATGGTTAAATTCTTGAATTTTTCATCACACATCATCCCAAATGTCACTAAACAGCTGGAAACGGGGAGATAAGCCTTTTTTGGAAGCATTGATTAAGATTTCTGACTTTTTCATCACATGTCAGCCCAAGTGTCAGAAAAGCGCTGGAAACAGGGAGATCTGCCTTTTTTTGGAAGAAATGGTTAAATTCTTGAATTTTTCATCAGACATCATCCCAAATGTCACTAAACAGCTGGAAACGGGGAGATAAGCCTTTTTTTGGAAGCATTGATTAAGATTTCTGACTTTTTCATCACATGTCAGCCCAAGTGTCAGAAAAGCGCTGGAAACAGGGAGATCTGCCTTTTTTTGGAAGAAATGGTTAAATTCTTGAATTTTTCATCACACATCATCCCAAATGTCACTAAACAGCTGGAAACGGGGAGATAAGCCTTTTTTGGAAGCAATGGTTAACATTTTGACTTTTTCATCACATATCAGCTCCAGTGTCAGAAAAGCGCTGGAAACAGGATCATAAGCCCTTTTTGGAAGAAATGGTTAAATTCTTGAATTTTTCATCACACATCATCCCAAATGTCACTAAACAGCTGGAAACGGGGAGATAAGCCTTTTTTGGAAGCATTGATTAAGATTTCTGACTTTTTCATCACATATCAGCTCCAGTGTCAGAAAAGCGCTGGAAACAGGGAGATAAGCCTTTTTTGGAAGAAATGGTTAAATTCTTGAATTTTTTATCACACATCATCCCAAATGTCACTAAACAGCTGGAAACGGGGAGATAAGCCTTTTTTGGAAGCATTGATTAAGATTTCTGACTTTTTCATCACATGTCAGCCCAAGTGTCAGAAAAGCGCTGGAAACAGGGAGATAAGCCTTTTTTGGAAGAAATGGTTAAATTCTTGAATTTTTCATCACACATCATCCCAAATGTCACTAAACAGCTGGAAACGGGGAGATAAGCCTTTTTTGGAAGCATTGATTAAGATTTCTGACTTTTTCATCACATGTCAGCCCAAGTGTCAGAAAAGCGCTGGAAACAGGGAGATAAGCCTTTTTTGGAAGAAATGGTTAAATTCTTGAATTTTTCATCACACATCATCCCAAATGTCACTAAACAGCTGGAAACGGGGAGATAAGCCTTTTTTGGAAGCATTGATTAAGATTTCTGACTTTTTCATCACATGTCAGCTCCAGTGTCAGAAAAGCGCTGGAAACAGGGAGATCTGCCTTTTTTGGAAGAAATGGTTAAATTCTTGAATTTTTCATCACACATCATCCCAAATGTCACTAAACAGCTGGAAACGGGGAGATAAGCCTTTTTTGGAAGCATTGATAAAGATTTCTGACTTTTTCATCACATGTCAGCCCAAGTGTCAGAAAAGCGCTGGAAACAGGGAGATAAGCCTTTTTTGGAAGAAATGGTTAAATTCTGGAATTTTTCATCACACATCATCCCAAATGTCACTAAACAGCTGGAAACGGGAGATAAGCCTTTTTTGGAAGCAATGGTTAACATTTTGACTTTTTCATCACATATCAGCTCCAAGTGTCAGAAAAGCGCTGGAAACAGGGAGATCTGCCTTTTTTTGGAAGAAATGGTTAAATTCTTGAATTTTTCATCACACATCATCCCAAATGTCACTAAACAGCTGGAAACGGGGAGATAAGCCTTTTTTGGAAGCATTGATTAAGATTTCTGACTTTTCATCACATATCAGCCCAAGTGTCAGAAAAGCGCTGGAAACAGGGAGATAAGCCCTTTTTGGAAGAAATGGTTAAATTCTTGAATTTTTCATAACACATCATCCCAAATGTCACTAAACAGCTGGAAACGGGGAGATAAGCCTTTTTTGGAAGCATTGATTAAGATTTCTGACTTTTTCATCACATATCAGCTCCAGTGTCAGAAAAGCGCTGGAAACAGGGAGATATGCCTTTTTTGGAAAGAAATGGTTAAATTCTTGAATTTTTCATCACACATCATCCCAAATGTCACTAAACAGCTGGAAACAGGGAGATAAGCCTTTTTTGGAAGCATTGATTAAGATTTCTGACTTTTTCATCACATGTCAGCCCAAGTGTCAGAAAAGCGCTGGAAACAGGGAGATAAGCCTTTTTTGGAAGAAATGGTTAAATTCTGGAATTTTTCATCACACATCAACCCAAATGTCACTAAACAGCTGGAAACGGGGAGATAAGCCTTTTTTGGAAGCAATGGTTAACATTTTGACTTTTTCATCACATATCAGCTCCAGTGTCAGAAAAGCGCTGGAAACAGGGAGATCTGCCTTTTTTTTGGAAGAAATGGTTAAATTCTTGAATTTTTCATCACACATCATCCCAAATGTCACTAAACAGCTGGAAACGGGGAGATAAGCCTTTTTTGGAAGCATTGATTAAGATTTCTGACTTTTTCATCACATATCAGCTCCAGTGTCAGAAAAGCGCTGGAAACAGGGAGATCTGCCTTTTTTTGGAAGAAATGGTTAAATTCTTGAATTTTTCATCACACATCATCCCAAATGTCACTAAACAGCTGGAAACGGGGAGATAAGCCTTTTTTGGAAGCATTGATTAAGATTTCTGACTTTTTCATCACATGTCAGCCCAAGTGTCAGAAAAGCGCTGGAAACAGGGAGATAAGCCTTTTTTGGAAGAAATGGTTAAATTCTTGAATTTTTCATCACACATCATCCCAAATGTCACTAAACAGCTGGAAACGGGGAGATAAGCCCTTTTTTGGAAGCATTGATTAAGATTTCTGACTTTTTCATCACATGTCAGCCCAAGTGTCAGAAAAGCGCTGGAAACAGGGAGATCTGCCTTTTTTTGGAAGAAATGGTTAAATTCTTGAATTTTTCATCAGACATCATCCCAAATGTCACTAAACAGCTGGAAACGGGGAGATAAGCCTTTTTTGGAAGCATTGATTAAGATTTCTGACTTTTTCATCACATGTCAGCCCAAGTGTCAGAAAAGCGCTGGAAACAGGGAGATCTGCCTTTTTTTGGAAGAAATGGTTAAATTCTTGAATTTTTCATCACACATCATCCCAAATGTCACTAAACAGCTGGAAACGGGGAGATAAGCCTTTTTTGGAAGCAATGGTTAACATTTTGACTTTTTCATCACATATCAGCTCCAGTGTCAGAAAAGCGCTGGAAACAGGATCATAAGCCCTTTTTGGAAGAAATGGTTAAATTCTTGAATTTTTCATCACACATCATCCCAAATGTCACTAAACAGCTGGAAACGGGGAGATAAGCCTTTTTTGGAAGCATTGATTAAGATTTCTGACTTTTTCATCACATATCAGCTCCAGTGTCAGAAAAGCGCTGGAAACAGGGAGATAAGCCTTTTTTGGAAGAAATGGTTTAAATTCTTGAATTTTTTATCACACATCATCCCAAATGTCACTAAACAGCTGGAAACGGGGAGATAAGCCTTTTTTGGAAGCATTGATTAAGATTTCTGACTTTTTCATCACATGTCAGCCCAAGTGTCAGAAAAGCGCTGGAAACAGGGAGATAAGCCTTTTTTGGAAGAAATGGTTAAATTCTTGAATTTTTCATCACACATCATCCCAAATGTCACTAAACAGCTGGAAACGGGGAGATAAGCCTTTTTTGGAAGCATTGATTAAGATTTCTGACTTTTTCATCACATGTCAGCCCAAGTGTCAGAAAAGCGCTGGAAACAGGGAGATAAGCCTTTTTTGGAAGAAATGGTTAAATTCTTGAATTTTTCATCACACATCATCCCAAATGTCACTAAACAGCTGGAAACGGGGAGATAAGCCTTTTTTGGAAGCATTGATTAAGATTTCTGACTTTTTCATCACATGTCAGCTCCAGTGTCAGAAAAGCGCTGGAAACAGGGAGATCTGCCTTTTTTTGGAAGAAATGGTTAAATTCTTGAATTTTTCATCACACATCATCCCAAATGTCACTAAACAGCTGGAAACGGGGAGATAAGCCTTTTTTGGAAGCATTGATAAAGATTTCTGACTTTTTCATCACATGTCAGCCCAAGTGTCAGAAAAGCGCTGGAAACAGGGAGATAAGCCTTTTTGGAAGAAATGGTTAAATTCTGGAATTTTTCATCACACATCATCCCAAATGTCACTAAACAGCTGGAAACGGGGAGATAAGCCTTTTTTGGAAGCAATGGTTAACATTTTGACTTTTTCATCACATATCAGCTCCAGTGTCAGAAAAGCGCTGGAAACAGGGAGATCTGCCTTTTTTTGGAAGAAATGGTTAAATTCTTGAATTTTTCATCACACATCATCCCAAATGTCACTAAACAGCTGGAAACGGGGAGATAAGCCTTTTTTGGAAGCATTGATTAAGATTTCTGACTTTTCATCACATATCAGCCCAAGTGTCAGAAAAGCGCTGGAAACAGGGAGATAAGCCCTTTTTGGAAGAAATGGTTAAATTCTTGAATTTTTCATAACACATCATCCCAAATGTCACTAAACAGCTGGAAACGGGGAGATAAGCCTTTTTTGGAAGCATTGATTAAGATTTCTGACTTTTTCATCACATATCAGCTCCAGTGTCAGAAAAGCGCTGGAAACAGGGAGATATGCCTTTTTTGGAAAGAAATGGTTAAATTCTTGAATTTTTCATCACACATCATCCCAAATGTCACTAAACAGCTGGAAACGGGGAGATAAGCCTTTTTTGGAAGCATTGATTAAGATTTCTGACTTTTTCATCACATGTCAGCCCAAGTGTCAGAAAAGCGCTGGAAACAGGGAGATCTGCCTTGTTTTGGAAGAAATGGTTAAATTCTTGAATTTTTCATCACACATCATCCCAAATGTCACTAAACAGCTGGAAACGGGGAGATAAGCCTTTTTTGGAAGCAATGGTTAACATTTTGACTTTTTCATCACATATCAGCTCCAGTGTCAGAAAAGCGCTGGAAACAGGATCATAAGCCCTTTTTGGAAGAAATGGTTAAATTCTTGAAATTTTCATCACACATCATCCCAAATGTCACTAAACAGCTGGAAACGGGGAGATAAGCCTTTTTTGGAAGCATTGATTAAGATTTCTGACTTTTTTATCACATATCAGCTCCAGTGTCAGAAAAGCGCTGGAAACAGGGAGATATGCCTTTTTTGGGAAGAAATGGTTAAATTCTTGAATTTTTCATCACACATCATCCCAAATGTCACTAAACAGCTGGAAACGGGGAGATAAGCCTTTTTTGGAAGCATTGATTAAGATTTCTGACTTTTTCATCACATGTCAGCCCAAGTGTCAGAAAAGCGCTGGAAACAGGGAGATAAGCCTTTTTTGGAAGAAATGGTTAAATTCTTGAATTTTTTATCACACATCATCCCAAATGTCACTAAACAGCTGGAAACGGGGAGATAAGCCTTTTTTGGAAGCATTGATTAAGATTTCTGACTTTTTCATCACATGTCAGCCCAAGTGTCAGAAAAGCGCTGGAAACAGGGAGATAAGCCTTTTTTGGAAGAAATGGTTAAATTCTTGAATTTTTCATCACACATCATCCCAAATGTCACTAAACAGCTGGAAACGGGGAGATAAGCCTTTTTTGGAAGCATTGATTAAGATTTCTGACTTTTTCATCACATGTCAGCCCAAGTGTCAGAAAAGCGCTGGAAACAGGGAGATAAGCCTTTTTTGGAAGAAATGGTTAAATTCTTGAATTTTTTATTACACATCATCCCAAATGTCACTAAACAGCTGGAAACGGGGAGATAAGCCTTTTTTGGAAGCATTGATTAAGATTTCTGACTTTTTCATCACATGTCAGCCCAAGTGTCAGAAAAGCGCTGGAAACAGGGAGATATGCCTTTTTTGGGAAGAAATGGTTAAATTCTTGAATTTTTCATCACACATCATCCCAAATGTCACTAAACAGCTGGAAACGGGGAGATAAGCCTTTTTTGGAAGCATTGATTAAGATTTCTGACTTTTTCATCACATGTCAGCCCAAGTGTCAGAAAAGCGCTGGAAACAGGGAGATAAGCCTTTTTTGGAAGAAATGGTTTAATTCTTGAATTTTTCATCACACATCATCCCAAATGTCACTAAACAGCTGGAAACGGGGAGATAAGCCTTTTTTGGAAGCATTGATTAAGATTTCTGACTTTTTCATCACATGTCAGCTCCAGTGTCAGAAAAGCGCTGGAAACAGGGAGATCTGCCTTTTTTTGGAAGAAATGGTTAAATTCTTGAATTTTTCATCACACATCATCCCAAATGTCACTAAACAGCTGGAAACGGGGAGATAAGCCTTTTTTGGAAGCATTGATAAAGATTTCTGACTTTTTCATCACATGTCAGCCCAAGTGTCAGAAAAGCGCTGGAAACAGGGAGATAAGCCTTTTTTGGAAGAAATGGTTAAATTCTGGAATTTTTCATCACACATCATCCCAAATGTCACTAAACAGCTGGAAACGGGGAGATAAGCCTTTTTTGGAAGCAATGGTTAACATTTTGACTTTTTCATCACATATCAGCTCCAGTGTCAGAAAAGCGCTGGAAACAGGGAGATCTGCCTTTTTTTGGAAGAAATGGTTAAATTCTTGAATTTTTCATCACACATCATCCCAAATGTCACTAAACAGCTGGAAACGGGGAGATAAGCCTTTTTTGGAAGCATTGATTAAGATTTCTGACTTTTTCATCACATATCAGCCCAAGTGTCAGAAAAGCGCTGGAAACAGGGAGATAAGCCCTTTTTGGAAGAAATGGTTAAATTCTTGAATTTTTCATAACACATCATCCCAAATGTCACTAAACAGCTGGAAACGGGGAGATAAGCCTTTTTTGGAAGCATTGATTAAGATTTCTGACTTTTTCATCACATATCAGCTCCAGTGTCAGAAAAGCGCTGGAAACAGGGAGATATGCCTTTTTTGGGAAGAAATGGTTAAATTCTTGAATTTTTCATCACACATCATCCCAAATGTCACTAAACAGCTGGAAACAGGGAGATAAGCCTTTTTTGGAAGCATTGATTAAGATTTCTGACTTTTTCATCACATGTCAGCCCAAGTGTCAGAAAAGCGCTGGAAACAGGGAGATCTGCCTTTTTTTGGAAGAAATGGTTAAATTCTTGAATTTTTCATCACACATCATCCCAAATGTCACTAAACAGCTGGAAACGGGGAGATAAGCCTTTTTTGGAAGCAATGGTTAACATTTTGACTTTTTCATCACATATCAGCTCCAGTGTCAGAAAAGCGCTGGAAACAAGGAGATCTGCCTTTTTTTGGAAGAAATGGTTAAATTCTTGAATTTTTCATCACACATCATCCCAAATGTCACTAAACAGCTGGAAACGGGGAGATAAGCCTTTTTTGGAATCATTGTTTAGGATTTCTGACTTTTTCATCACATGTCAGCCCAAGTGTCAGAAAAGCGCTGGAAACAGGGAGATAAGCCTTTTTTGGAAGAAATGGTTAAATTCTTGAATTTTTTATCACACATCATCCCAAATGTCACTAAACAGCTGGAAACGGGGAGATAAGCCTTTTTTGGAAGCATTGATTAAGATTTCTGACTTTTTCATCACATGTCAGCCCAAATGTCAGAAAAGCGCTGGAAACAGGGAGATCTGCCTTTTTTTGGAAGAAATGGTTAAATTCTTGAATTTTTCATCACACATCATCCCAAATGTCACTAAACAGCTGGAAACGGGGAGATAAGCCTTTTTTGGAAGCAATGGTTAACATTTTGACTTTTTCATCACATATCAGCTCCAATGTCAGAAAAGCGCTGGAAACAGGGAGATCTGCCTTTTTTGGTAAGAAATGGTTAAATTCTTGAATTTTTCATCACACATCATCCCAAATGTCACTAAACAGCTGGAAACGGGGAGATAAGCCTTTTTTGGAAGCATTGATTAAGATTTCTGACTTTTTCATCACATGTCAGCCCCAGTGTCAGAAAAGCGCTGGAAACAGGGAGATAAGCCTTTTTTGGAAGCAATGGATAAATTCTGGAATTTTTCATCACACATCATCCCAAATGGCACTAAACAGCTGGAAACGGGGAGATAAGCCTTTTTTGGAAGCAATGGTTAACATTTTGATTTTTTCATCACATATCAGCTCCAGTGTCAGAAAAGCGCTGGAAACAGGGAGATCTGCCTTTTTTTGGAAGAAATGGTTAAATTCTTGAATTTTTCATCACACATCATCCCAAATGTCACTAAACAGCTGGAAACGGGGAGATAAGCCTTTTTTGGAAGCATTGATTAAGATTTCTGACTTTTTCATCACATGTCAGCCCAAGTGTCAGAAAAGCGCTGGAAACAGGGAGATAAGCCTTTTTTGGAAGAAATGGTTAAATTCTGGAATTTTTCATCACACATCATCCCAAATGTCACTAAACAGCAGGAAACGGGGAGATAAGCCTTTTTTGGAAGCATTGATTAAGATTTCTGACTTTTTCATCACATGTCAGCCCAAGTGTCAGAAAAGCGCTGGAAACAGGAAGATCTGCCTTTTTTTGGAAGAAATGGTTAAATTCTTGAATTTTTCATCACACATCATCCCAAATGTCACTAAACAGCTGGAAACGGGGAGATAAGCCTTTTTTGGAAGCATTGATTAAGATTTCTGACTTTTTCATCACATATCAGCTCCAGTGTCAGAAAAGCGCTGGAAACAGGGAGATAAGCCTTTTTTGGAAGAAATGGTTAAATTCTTGAATTTTTTATCACACATCATCCCAAATGTCACTAAACAGCTGGAAACGGGGAGATAAGCCTTTTTTGGAAGCATTGATTAAGATTTCTGACTTTTTCATCACATGTCAGCTCCAGTGTCAGAAAAGCGCTGGAAACAGGGAGATCTGCCTTTTTTTGGAAGAAATGGTTAAATTCTTGAATTTTTCATCACACATCATCCCAAATGTCACTAAACAGCTGGAAACGGGGAGATAAGCCTTTTTTGGAAGCATTGATAAAGATTTCTGACTTTTTCATCACATGTCAGCCCAAGTGTCAGAAAAGCGCTGGAAACAGGGAGATAAGCCTTTTTTGGAAGAAATGGTTAAATTCTGGAATTTTTCATCACACATCATCCCAAATGTCACTAAACAGCTGGAAACGGGGAGATAAGCCTTTTTTGGAAGCAATGGTTAACATTTTGACTTTTTCATCACATATCAGCTCCAGTGTCAGAAAAGCGCTGGAAACAGGGAGATCTGCCTTTTTTTGGAAGAAATGGTTAAATTCTTGAATTTTTCATCACACATCATCCCAAATGTCACTAAACAGCTGGAAACGGGGAGATAAGCCTTTTTTGGAAGCATTGATTAAGATTTCTGACTTTTCATCACATATCAGCCCAAGTGTCAGAAAAGCGCTGGAAACAGGGAGATAAGCCCTTTTTGGAAGAAATGGTTAAATTCTTGAATTTTTCATAACACATCATCCCAAATGTCACTAAACAGCTGGAAACGGGGAGATAAGCCTTTTTTGGAAGCATTGATTAAGATTTCTGACTTTTTCATCACATATCAGCTCCAGTGTCAGAAAAGCGCTGGAAACAGGGAGATATGCCTTTTTTGGAAAGAAATGGTTAAATTCTTGAATTTTTCATCACACATCATCCCAAATGTCACTAAACAGCTGGAAACGGGGAGATAAGCCTTTTTTGGAAGCATTGATTAAGATTTCTGACTTTTTCATCACATGTCAGCCCAAGTGTCAGAAAAGCGCTGGAAACAGGGAGATCTGCCTTTTTTTGGAAGAAATGGTTAAATTCTTGAATTTTTCATCAGACATCATCCCAAATGTCACTAAACAGCTGGAAACGGGGAGATAAGCCTTTTTTGGAAGCATTGATTAAGATTTCTGACTTTTTCATCACATGTCAGCCCAAGTGTCAGAAAAGCGCTGGAAACAGGGAGATCTGCCTTTTTTTGGAAGAAATGGTTAAATTCTTGAATTTTTCATCACACATCATCCCAAATGTCACTAAACAGCTGGAAACGGGGAGATAAGCCTTTTTTGGAAGCAATGGTTAACATTTTGACTTTTTCATCACATATCAGCTCCAGTGTCAGAAAAGCGCTGGAAACAGGATCATAAGCCCTTTTTGGAAGAAATGGTTAAATTCTTGAATTTTTCATCACACATCATCCCAAATGTCACTAAACAGCTGGAAACGGGGAGATAAGCCTTTTTTGGAAGCATTGATTAAGATTTCTGACTTTTTCATCACATATCAGCTCCAGTGTCAGAAAAGCGCTGGAAACAGGGAGATAAGCCTTTTTTGGAAGAAATGGTTAAATTCTTGAATTTTTTATCACACATCATCCCAAATGTCACTAAACAGCTGGAAACGGGGAGATAAGCCTTTTTTGGAAGCATTGATTAAGATTTCTGACTTTTTCATCACATGTCAGCCCAAGTGTCAGAAAAGCGCTGGAAACAGGGAGATAAGCCTTTTTTGGAAGAAATGGTTAAATTCTTGAATTTTTCATCACACATCATCCCAAATGTCACTAAACAGCTGGAAACGGGGAGATAAGCCTTTTTTGGAAGCATTGATTAAGATTTCTGACTTTTTCATCACATGTCAGCCCAAGTGTCAGAAAAGCGCTGGAAACAGGGAGATAAGCCTTTTTTGGAAGAAATGGTTAAATTCTTGAATTTTTCATCACACATCATCCCAAATGTCACTAAACAGCTGGAAACGGGGAGATAAGCCTTTTTTGGAAGCATTGATTAAGATTTCTGACTTTTTCATCACATGTCAGCTCCAGTGTCAGAAAAGCGCTGGAAACAGGGAGATCTGCCTTTTTTTGGAAGAAATGGTTAAATTCTTGAATTTTTCATCACACATCATCCCAAATGTCACTAAACAGCTGGAAACGGGGAGATAAGCCTTTTTTGGAAGCATTGATAAAGATTTCTGACTTTTTCATCACATGTCAGCCCAAGTGTCAGAAAAGCGCTGGAAACAGGGAGATAAGCCTTTTTTGGAAGAAATGGTTAAATTCTGGAATTTTTCATCACACATCATCCCAAATGTCACTAAACAGCTGGAAACGGGGAGATAAGCCTTTTTTGGAAGCAATGGTTAACATTTTGACTTTTTCATCACATATCAGCTCCAGTGTCAGAAAAGCGCTGGAAACAGGGAGATCTGCCTTTTTTTGGAAGAAATGGTTAAATTCTTGAATTTTTCATCACACATCATCCCAAATGTCACTAAACAGCTGGAAACGGGGAGATAAGCCTTTTTTGGAAGCATTGATTAAGATTTCTGACTTTTCATCACATATCAGCCCAAGTGTCAGAAAAGCGCTGGAAACAGGGAGATAAGCCCTTTTTGGAAGAAATGGTTAAATTCTTGAATTTTTCATAACACATCATCCCAAATGTCACTAAACAGCTGGAAACGGGGAGATAAGCCTTTTTTGGAAGCATTGATTAAGATTTCTGACTTTTTCATCACATATCAGCTCCAGTGTCAGAAAAGCGCTGGAAACAGGGAGATATGCCTTTTTTGGAAAGAAATGGTTAAATTCTTGAATTTTTCATCACACATCATCCCAAATGTCACTAAACAGCTGGAAACGGGGAGATAAGCCTTTTTTGGAAGCATTGATTAAGATTTCTGACTTTTTCATCACATGTCAGCCCAAGTGTCAGAAAAGCGCTGGAAACAGGGAGATCTGCCTTGTTTTGGAAGAAATGGTTAAATTCTTGAATTTTTCATCACACATCATCCCAAATGTCACTAAACAGCTGGAAACGGGGAGATAAGCCTTTTTTGGAAGCAATGGTTAACATTTTGACTTTTTCATCACATATCAGCTCCAGTGTCAGAAAAGCGCTGGAAACAGGATCATAAGCCCTTTTTGGAAGAAATGGTTAAATTCTTGAAATTTTCATCAAACATCATCCCAAATGTCACTAAACAGCTGGAAACGGGGAGATAAGCCTTTTTTGGAAGCATTGATTAAGATTTCTGACTTTTTTATCACATATCAGCTCCAGTGTCAGAAAAGCGCTGGAAACAGGGAGATATGCCTTTTTTGGGAAGAAATGGTTAAATTCTTGAATTTTTCATCACACATCATCCCAAATGTCACTAAACAGCTGGAAACGGGGAGATAAGCCTTTTTTGGAAGCATTGATTAAGATTTCTGACTTTTTCATCACATGTCAGCCCAAGTGTCAGAAAAGCGCTGGAAACAGGGAGATAAGCCTTTTTTGGAAGAAATGGTTAAATTCTTGAATTTTTTATCACACATCATCCCAAATGTCACTAAACAGCTGGAAACGGGGAGATAAGCCTTTTTTGGAAGCATTGATTAAGATTTCTGACTTTTTCATCACATGTCAGCCCAAGTGTCAGAAAAGCGCTGGAAACAGGGAGATAAGCCTTTTTTGGAAGAAATTGTTAAATTCTTGAATTTTTCATCACACATCATCCCAAATGTCACTAAACAGCTGGAAACGGGGAGATAAGCCTTTTTTGGAAGCATTGATTAAGATTTCTGACTTTTTCATCAGATGTCAGCCCAAGTGTCAGAAAAGCGCTGGAAACAGGGAGATAAGCCTTTTTTGGAAGAAATGGTTAAATTCTTGAATTTTTTATTACACATCATCCCAAATGTCACTAAACAGCTGGAAACGGGGAGATAAGCCTTTTTTGGAAGCATTGATTAAGATTTCTGACTTTTTCATCACATGTCAGCCCAAGTGTCAGAAAAGCGCTGGAAACAGGGAGATAAGCCTTTTTTGGAAGAAATGGTTAAATTCTTGAATTTTTCATCACACATCATCCCAAATGTCACTAAACAGCTGGAAACGGGGAGATAAGCCTTTTTTGGAAGCATTGATTAAGATTTCTGACTTTTTCATCACATGTCAGCTCCAGTGTCAGAAAAGCGCTGGAAACAGGGAGATCTGCCTTTTTTTGGAAGAAATGGTTAAATTCTTGAATTTTTCATCACACATCATCCCAAATGTCACTAAACAGCTGGAAACGGGGAGATAAGCCTTTTTTGGAAGCATTGATAAAGATTTCTGACTTTTTCATCACATGTCAGCCCAAGTGTCAGAAAAGCGCTGGAAACAGGGAGATAAGCCTTTTTTGGAAGAAATGGTTAAATTCTGGAATTTTTCATCACACATCATCCCAAATGTCACTAAACAGCTGGAAACGGGGAGATAAGCCTTTTTTGGAAGCAATGGTTAACATTTTGACTTTTTCATCACATATCAGCTCCAGTGTCAGAAAAGCGCTGGAAACAGGGAGATCTGCCTTTTTTTGGAAGAAATGGTTAAATTCTTGAATTTTTCATCACACATCATCCCAAATGTCACTAAACAGCTGGAAACGGGGAGATAAGCCTTTTTTGGAAGCATTGATTAAGATTTCTAGCTTTTTCATCACATATCAGCCCAAGTGTCAGAAAAGCGCTGGAAACAGGGAGATAAGCCCTTTTTGGAAGAAATGGTTAAATTCTTGAATTTTTCATAACACATCATCCCAAATGTCACTAAACAGCTGGAAACGGGGAGATAAGCCTTTTTTGGAAGCATTGATTAAGATTTCTGACTTTTTCATCACATATCAGCTCCAGTGTCAGAAAAGCGCTGGAAACAGGGAGATATGCCTTTTTTGGGAAGAAATGGTTAAATTCTTGAATTTTTCATCACACATCATCCCAAATGTCACTAAACAGCTGGAAACGGGGAGATAAGCCTTTTTTGGAAGCATTGATTAAGATTTCTGACTTTTTCATCACATGTCAGCCCAAGTGTCAGAAAAGCGCTGGAAACAGGGAGATCTGCCTTTTTTTGGAAGAAATGGTTAAATTCTTGAATTTTTCATCACACATCATCCCAAATGTCACTAAACAGCTGGAAACGGGGAGATAAGCCTTTTTTGGAAGCAATGGTTAACATTTTGACTTTTTCATCACATATCAGCTCCAGTGTCAGAAAAGCGCTGGAAACAAGGAGATCTGCCTTTTTTTGGAAGAAATGGTTAAATTCTTGAATTTTTCATCACACATCATCCCAAATGTCACTAAACAGCTGGAAACGGGGAGATAAGCCTTTTTTGGAATCATTGTTTAGGATTTCTGACTTTTTCATCACATGTCAGCCCAAGTGTCAGAAAAGCGCTGGAAACAGGGAGATAAGCCTTTTTTGGAAGAAATGGTTAAATTCTTGAATTTTTTATCACACATCATCCCAAATGTCACTAAACAGCTGGAAACGGGGAGATAAGCCTTTTTTGGAAGCATTGATTAAGATTTCTGACTTTTTCATCACATGTCAGCCCAAATGTCAGAAAAGCGCTGGAAACAGGGAGATAAGCCCTTTTTGGAAGAAATGGTTAAATTCTTGAATTTTTCATCACACATCATCCCAAATGTCACTAAACAGCTGGAAACGGGGAGATAAGCCTTTTTTGGAAGCATTGATTAAGATTTCTGACTTTTTCATCACATATCAGCTCCAGTGTCAGAAAAGCGCTGGAAACAGGGAGATATGCCTTTTTTGGGAAGAAATGGTTAAATTCTTGAATTTTTCATCACACATCATCCCAAATGTCACTAAACAGCTGGAAACGGGGAGATAAGCCTTTTTTGGAAGCATTGATTAAGATTTCTGACTTTTTCATCACATGTCAGCCCAAGTGTCAGAAAAGCGCTGGAAACAGGGAGATCTGCCTTTTTTTGGAAGAAATGGTTAAATTCTTGAATTTTTCATCACACATCATCCCAAATGTCACTAAACAGCTGGAAACGGGGAGATAAGCCTTTTTTGGAAGCAATGGTTAACATTTTGACTTTTTCATCACATATCAGCTCCAGTGTCAGAAAAGCGCTGGAAACAAGGAGATCTGCCTTTTTTTGGAAGAAATGGTTAAATTCTTGAATTTTTCATCACACATCATCCCAAATGTCACTAAACAGCTGGAAACGGGGAGATAAGCCTTTTTTGGAATCATTGTTTAGGATTTCTGACTTTTTCATCACATGTCAGCCCAAGTGTCAGAAAAGCGCTGGAAACAGGGAGATAAGCCTTTTTTGGAAGAAATGGTTAAATTCTTGAATTTTTTATCACACATCATCCCAAATGTCACTAAACAGCTGGAAACGGGGAGATAAGCCTTTTTTGGAAGCATTGATTAAGATTTCTGACTTTTTCATCACATGTCAGCCCAAATGTCAGAAAAGCGCTGGAAACAGGGAGATCTGCCTTTTTTTGGAAGAAATGGTTAAATTCTTGAATTTTTCATCACACATCATCCCAAATGTCACTAAACAGCTGGAAACGGGGAGATAAGCCTTTTTTGGAAGCAATGGTTAACATTTTGACTTTTTCATCACATATCAGCTCCAATGTCAGAAAAGCGCTGGAAACAGGGAGATCTGCCTTTTTTGGTAAGAAATGGTTAAATTCTTGAATTTTTCATCACACATCATCCCAAATGTCACTAAACAGCTGGAAACGGGGAGATAAGCCTTTTTTGGAAGCATTGATTAAGATTTCTGACTTTTTCATCACATGTCAGCCCCAGTGTCAGAAAAGCGCTGGAAACAGGGAGATAAGCCTTTTTTGGAAGCAATGGATAAATTCTGGAATTTTTCATCACACATCATCCCAAATGGCACTAAACAGCTGGAAACGGGGAGATAAGCCTTTTTTGGAAGCAATGGTTAACATTTTGATTTTTTCATCACATATCAGCTCCAGTGTCAGAAAAGCGCTGGAAACAGGGAGATCTGCCTTTTTTTGGTAGAAATGGTTAAATTCTTGAATTTTTCATCACACATCATCCCAAATGTCACTAAACAGCTGGAAACGGGGAGATAAGCCTTTTTTGGAAGCATTGATTAAGATTTCTGACTTTTTCATCACATGTCAGCCCAAGTGTCAGAAAAGCGCTGGAAACAGGAAGATCTGCCTTTTTTTGGAAGAAATGGTTAAATTCTTGAATTTTTCATCACACATCATCCCAAATGTCACTAAACAGCTGGAAACGGGGAGATAAGCCTTTTTTGGAAGCATTGATTAAGATTTCTGACTTTTTCATCAGATGTCAGCCCAAGTGTCAGAAAAGCGCTGGAAACAGGGAGATAAGCCTTTTTTGGAAGAAATGGTTAAATTCTTGATTTTTTTATTACACATCATCCCAAATGTCACTAAACAGCTGGAAACGGGGAGATAAGCCTTTTTTGGAAGCATTGATTAAGATTTCTGACTTTTTCATCACATGTCAGCCCAAGTGTCAGAAAAGCGCTGGAAACAGGGAGATAAGCCTTTTTTGGAAGAAATGGTTAAATTCTTGAATTTTTCATCACACATCATCCCAAATGTCACTAAACAGCTGGAAACGGGGAGATAAGCCTTTTTTGGAAGCATTGATTAAGATTTCTGACTTTTTCATCACATGTCAGCTCCAGTGTCAGAAAAGCGCTGGAAACAGGGAGATCTGCCTTTTTTTGGAAGAAATGGTTAAATTCTTGAATTTTTCATCACACATCATCCCAAATGTCACTAAACAGCTGGAAACGGGGAGATAAGCCTTTTTTGGAAGCATTGATAAAGATTTCTGACTTTTTCATCACATGTCAGCCCAAGTGTCAGAAAAGCGCTGGAAACAGGGAGATAAGCCTTTTTTGGAAGAAATGGTTAAATTCTGGAATTTTTCATCACACATCATCCCAAATGTCACTAAACAGCTGGAAACGGGGAGATAAGCCTTTTTTGGAAGCAATGGTTAACATTTTGACTTTTTCATCACATATCAGCTCCAGTGTCAGAAAAGCGCTGGAAACAGGGAGATCTGCCTTTTTTTGGAAGAAATGGTTAAATTCTTGAATTTTTCATCACACATCATCCCAAATGTCACTAAACAGCTGGAAACGGGGAGATAAGCCTTTTTTGGAAGCATTGATTAAGATTTCTAGCTTTTTCATCACATATCAGCCCAAGTGTCAGAAAAGCGCTGGAAACAGGGAGATAAGCCCTTTTTGGAAGAAATGGTTAAATTCTTGAATTTTTCATAACACATCATCCCAAATGTCACTAAACAGCTGGAAACGGGGAGATAAGCCTTTTTTGGAAGCATTGATTAAGATTTCTGACTTTTTCATCACATATCAGCTCCAGTGTCAGAAAAGCGCTGGAAACAGGGAGATATGCCTTTTTTGGGAAGAAATGGTTAAATTCTTGAATTTTTCATCACACATCATCCCAAATGTCACTAAACAGCTGGAAACGGGGAGATAAGCCTTTTTTGGAAGCATTGATTAAGATTTCTGACTTTTTCATCACATGTCAGCCCAAGTGTCAGAAAAGCGCTGGAAACAGGGAGATCTGCCTTTTTTTGGAAGAAATGGTTAAATTCTTGAATTTTTCATCACACATCATCCCAAATGTCACTAAACAGCTGGAAACGGGGAGATAAGCCTTTTTTGGAAGCAATGGTTAACATTTTGACTTTTTCATCACATATCAGCTCCAGTGTCAGAAAAGCGCTGGAAACAAGGAGATCTGCCTTTTTTTGGAAGAAATGGTTAAATTCTTGAATTTTTCATCACACATCATCCCAAATGTCACTAAACAGCTGGAAACGGGGAGATAAGCCTTTTTTGGAATCATTGTTTAGGATTTCTGACTTTTTCATCACATGTCAGCCCAAGTGTCAGAAAAGCGCTGGAAACAGGGAGATAAGCCTTTTTTGGAAGAAATGGTTAAATTCTTGAATTTTTTATCACACATCATCCCAAATGTCACTAAACAGCTGGAAACGGGGAGATAAGCCTTTTTTGGAAGCATTGATTAAGATTTCTGACTTTTTCATCACATGTCAGCCCAAATGTCAGAAAAGCGCTGGAAACAGGGAGATCTGCCTTTTTTTGGAAGAAATGGTTAAATTCTTGAATTTTTCATCACACATCATCCCAAATGTCACTAAACAGCTGGAAACGGGGAGATAAGCCTTTTTTGGAAGCATTGATTAAGATTTCTGACTTTTCATCACATATCAGCCCAAGTGTCAGAAAAGCGCTGGAAACAGGGAGATAAGCCCTTTTTGGAAGAAATGGTTAAATTCTTGAATTTTTCATAACACATCATCCCAAATGTCACTAAACAGCTGGAAACGGGGAGATAAGCCTTTTTTGGAAGCATTGATTAAGATTTCTGACTTTTTCATCACATATCAGCTCCAGTGTCAGAAAAGCGCTGGAAACAGGGAGATATGCCTTTTTTGGGAAGAAATGGTTAAATTCTTGAATTTTTCATCACACATCATCCCAAATGTCACTAAACAGCTGGAAACGGGGAGATAAGCCTTTTTTGGAAGCATTGATTAAGATTTCTGACTTTTTCATCACATGTCAGCCCAAGTGTCAGAAAAGCGCTGGAAACAGGGAGATCTGCCTTTTTTTGGAAGAAATGGTTAAATTCTTGAATTTTTCATCACACATCATCCCAAATGTCACTAAACAGCTGGAAACGGGGAGATAAGCCTTTTTTGGAAGCAATGGTTAACATTTTGACTTTTTCATCACATATCAGCTCCAGTGTCAGAAAAGCGCTGGAAACAAGGAGATCTGCCTTTTTTTGGAAGAAATGGTTAAATTCTTGAATTTTTCATCACACATCATCCCAAATGTCACTAAACAGCTGGAAACGGGGAGATAAGCCTTTTTTGGAATCATTGTTTAGGATTTCTGACTTTTTCATCACATGTCAGCCCAAGTGTCAGAAAAGCGCTGGAAACAGGGAGATAAGCCTTTTTTGGAAGAAATGGTTAAATTCTTGAATTTTTTATCACACATCATCCCAAATGTCACTAAACAGCTGGAAACGGGGAGATAAGCCTTTTTTGGAAGCATTGATTAAGATTTCTGACTTTTTCATCACATGTCAGCCCAAATGTCAGAAAAGCGCTGGAAACAGGGAGATCTGCCTTTTTTTGGAAGAAATGGTTAAATTCTTGAATTTTTCATCACACATCATCCCAAATGTCACTAAACAGCTGGAAACGGGGAGATAAGCCTTTTTTGGAAGCAATGGTTAACATTTTGACTTTTTCATCACATATCAGCTCCAATGTCAGAAAAGCGCTGGAAACAGGGAGATCTGCCTTTTTTGGTAAGAAATGGTTAAATTCTTGAATTTTTCATCACACATCATCCCAAATGTCACTAAACAGCTGGAAACGGGGAGATAAGCCTTTTTTGGAAGCATTGATTAAGATTTCTGACTTTTTCATCACATGTCAGCCCCAGTGTCAGAAAAGCGCTGGAAACAGGGAGATAAGCCTTTTTTGGAAGCAATGGATAAATTCTGGAATTTTTCATCACACATCATCCCAAATGGCACTAAACAGCTGGAAACGGGGAGATAAGCCTTTTTTGGAAGCAATGGTTAACATTTTGATTTTTTCATCACATATCAGCTCCAGTGTCAGAAAAGCGCTGGAAACAGGGAGATCTGCCTTTTTTTGGTAGAAATGGTTAAATTCTTGAATTTTTCATCACACATCATCCCAAATGTCACTAAACAGCTGGAAACGGGGAGATAAGCCTTTTTTGGAAGCATTGATTAAGATTTCTGACTTTTTCATCACATGTCAGCCCAAGTGTCAGAAAAGCGCTGGAAACAGGGAGATAAGCCTTTTTTGGAAGAAATGGTTAAATTCTGGAATTTTTCATCACACATCATCCCAAATGTCACTAAACAGCAGGAAACGGGGAGATAAGCCTTTTTTGGAAGCATTGATTAAGATTTCTGACTTTTTCATCACATGTCAGCCCAAGTGTCAGAAAAGCGCTGGAAACAGGAAGATCTGCCTTTTTTTGGAAGAAATGGTTAAATTCTTGAATTTTTCATCACACATCATCCCAAATGTCACTAAACAGCTGGAAACGGGGAGATAAGCCTTTTTTGGAAGCATTGATTAAGATTTCTGACTTTTTCATCACATATCAGCTCCAGTGTCAGAAAAGCGCTGGAAACAGGGAGATAAGCCTTTTTTGGAAGAAATGGTTAAATTCTTGAATTTTTTATCACACATCATCCCAAATGTCACTAAACAGCTGGAAACGGGGAGATAAGCCTTTTTTGGAAGCATTGATTAAGATTTCTGACTTTTTCATCACATGTCAGCCCAAGTGTCAGAAAAGCGCTGGAAACAGGGAGATAAGCCTTTTTTGGAAGAAATGGTTAAATTCTTGAATTTTTCATCACACATCATCCCAAATGTCACTAAACAGCTGGAAACGGGGAGATAAGCCTTTTTTGGAAGCATTGATTAAGATTTCTGACTTTTTCATCACATGTCAGCCCAAGTGTCAGAAAAGCGCTGGAAACAGGGAGATAAGCCTTTTTTGGAAGAAATGGTTAAATTCTTGAATTTTTCATCACACATCATCCCAAATGTCACTAAACAGCTGGAAACGGGGAGATAAGCCTTTTTTGGAAGCATTGATTAAGATTTCTGACTTTTTCATCACATGTCAGCTCCAGTGTCAGAAAAGCGCTGGAAACAGGGAGATCTGCCTTTTTTTGGAAGAAATGGTTAAATTCTTGAATTTTTCATCACACATCATCCCAAATGTCACTAAACAGCTGGAAACGGGGAGATAAGCCTTTTTTGGAAGCATTGATAAAGATTTCTGACTTTTTCATCACATGTCAGCCCAAGTGTCAGAAAAGCGCTGGAAACAGGGAGATAAGCCTTTTTTGGAAGAAATGGTTAAATTCTGGAATTTTTCATCACACATCATCCCAAATGTCACTAAACAGCTGGAAACGGGGATATAAGCCTTTTTTGGAAGCAATGGTTAACATTTTGACTTTTTCATCACATATCAGCTCCAGTGTCAGAAAAGCGCTGGAAACAGGGAGATCTGCCTTTTTTTGGAAGAAATGGTTAAATTCTTGAATTTTTCATCACACATCATCCCAAATGTCACTAAACAGCTGGAAACGGGGAGATAAGCCTTTTTTGGAAGCATTGATTAAGATTTCTGACTTTTCATCACATATCAGCCCAAGTGTCAGAAAAGCGCTGGAAACAGGGAGATAAGCCCTTTTTGGAAGAAATGGTTAAATTCTTGAATTTTTCATAACACATCATCCCAAATGTCACTAAACAGCTGGAAACGGGGAGATAAGCCTTTTTTGGAAGCATTGATTAAGATTTCTGACTTTTTCATCACATATCAGCTCCAGTGTCAGAAAAGCGCTGGAAACAGGGAGATATGCCTTTTTTGGAAAGAAATGGTTAAATTCTTGAATTTTTCATCACACATCATCCCAAATGTCACTAAACAGCTGGAAACGGGGAGATAAGCCTTTTTTGGAAGCATTGATTAAGATTTCTGACTTTTTCATCACATGTCAGCCCAAGTGTCAGAAAAGCGCTGGAAACAGGGAGATCTGCCTTGTTTTGGAAGAAATGGTTAAATTCTTGAATTTTTCATCACACATCATCCCAAATGTCACTAAACAGCTGGAAACGGGGAGATAAGCCTTTTTTGGAAGCAATGGTTAACATTTTGACTTTTTCATCACATATCAGCTCCAGTGTCAGAAAAGCGATGGAAACAGGATCATAAGCCCTTTTTGGAAGAAATGGTTAAATTCTTGAAATTTTCATCACACATCATCCCAAATGTCACTAAACAGCTGGAAACGGGGAGATAAGCCTTTTTTGGAAGCATTGATTAAGATTTCTGACTTTTTTATCACATATCAGCTCCAGTGTCAGAAAAGCGCTGGAAACAGGGAGATATGCCTTTTTTGGGAAGAAATGGTTAAATTCTTGAATTTTTCATCACACATCATCCCAAATGTCACTAAACAGCTGGAAACGGGGAGATAAGCCTTTTTTGGAAGCATTGATTAAGATTTCTGACTTTTTCATCACATGTCAGCCCAAGTGTCAGAAAAGCGCTGGAAACAGGGAGATAAGCCTTTTTTGGAAGAAATGGTTAAATTCTTGAATTTTTTATCACACATCATCCCAAATGTCACTAAACAGCTGGAAACGGGGAGATAAGCCTTTTTTGGAAGCATTGATTAAGATTTCTGACTTTTTCATCACATGTCAGCCCAAGTGTCAGAAAAGCGCTGGAAACAGGGAGATAAGCCTTTTTTGGAAGAAATGGTTAAATTCTTGAATTTTTCATCACACATCATCCCAAATGTCACTAAACAGCTGGAAACGGGGAGATAAGCCTTTTTTGGAAGCATTGATTAAGATTTCTGACTTTTTCATCAGATGTCAGCCCAAGTGTCAGAAAAGCGCTGGAAACAGGGAGATAAGCCTTTTTTGGAAGAAATGGTTAAATTCTTGAATTTTTTATTACACATCATCCCAAATGTCACTAAACAGCTGGAAACGGGGAGATAAGCCTTTTTTGGAAGCATTGATTAAGATTTCTGACTTTTTCATCACATGTCAGCCCAAGTGTCAGAAAAGCGCTGGAAACAGGGAGATATGCCTTTTTTGGGAAGAAATGGTTAAATTCTTGAATTTTTCATCACACATCATCCCAAATGTCACTAAACAGCTGGAAACGGGGAGATAAGCCTTTTTTGGAAGCATTGATTAAGATTTCTGACTTTTTCATCACATGTCAGCCCAAGTGTCAGAAAAGCGCTGGAAACAGGGAGATAAGCCTTTTTTGGAAGAAATGGTTAAATTCTTGAATTTTTGATCACACATCATCCCAAATGTCACTAAACAGCTGGAAACGGGGAGATAAGCCTTTTTTGGAAGCATTGATTAAGATTTCTGACTTTTTCATCACATGTCAGCTCCAGTGTCAGAAAAGCGCTGGAAACAGGGAGATCTGCCTTTTTTTGGAAGAAATGGTTAAATTCTTGAATTTTTCATCACACATCATCCCAAATGTCACTAAACAGCTGGAAACGGGGAGATAAGCCTTTTTTGGAAGCATTGATAAAGATTTCTGACTTTTTCATCACATGTCAGCCCAAGTGTCAGAAAAGCGCTGGAAACAGGGAGATAAGCCTTTTTTGGAAGAAATGGTTAAATTCTGGAATTTTTCATCACACATCATCCCAAATGTCACTAAACAGCTGGAAACGGGGAGATAAGCCTTTTTTGGAAGCAATGGTTAACATTTTGACTTTTTCATCACATATCAGCTCCAGTGTCAGAAAAGCGCTGGAAACAGGGAGATCTGCCTTTTTTTGGAAGAAATGGTTAAATTCTTGAATTTTTCATCACACATCATCCCAAATGTCACTAAACAGCTGGAAACGGGGAGATAAGCCTTTTTTGGAAGCATTGATTAAGATTTCTGACTTTTTCATCACATATCAGCCCAAGTGTCAGAAAAGCGCTGGAAACAGGGAGATAAGCCCTTTTTGGAAGAAATGGTTAAATTCTTGAATTTTTCATAACACATCATCCCAAATGTCACTAAACAGCTGGAAACGGGGAGATAAGCCTTTTTTGGAAGCATTGATTAAGATTTCTGACTTTTTCATCACATATCAGCTCCAGTGTCAGAAAAGCGCTGGAAACAGGGAGATATGCCTTTTTTGGGAAGAAATGGTTAAATTCTTGAATTTTTCATCACACATCATCCCAAATGTCACTAAACAGCTGGAAACGGGGAGATAAGCCTTTTTTGGAAGCATTGATTAAGATTTCTGACTTTTTCATCACATGTCAGCCCAAGTGTCAGAAAAGCGCTGGAAACAGGGAGATCTGCCTTTTTTTGGAAGAAATGGTTAAATTCTTGAATTTTTCATCACACATCATCCCAAATGTCACTAAACAGCTGGAAACAGGGAGATAAGCCTTTTTTGGAAGCAATGGTTAACATTTTGACTTTTTCATCACATATCAGCTCCAGTGTCAGAAAAGCGCTGGAAACAAGGAGATCTGCCTTTTTTTGGAAGAAATGGTTAAATTCTTGAATTTTTCATCACACATCATCCCAAATGTCACTAAACAGCTGGAAACGGGGAGATAAGCCTTTTTTGGAAGCATTGATTAAGATTTCTGACTTTTTCATCACATGTCAGCCCAAATGTCAGAAAAGCGCTGGAAACAGGGAGATCTGCCTTTTTTTGGAAGAAATGGTTAAATTCTTGAATTTTTCATCACACATCATCCCAAATGTCACTAAACAGCTGGAAACGGGGAGATAAGCCTTTTTTGGAAGCATTGATTAAGATTTCTGACTTTTTCATCACATATCAGCTCCAGTGTCAGAAAAGCGCTGGAAACAGGGAGATATGCCTTTTTTGGAAGAAATGGTTAAATTCTTGAATTTTTCATCACACATCATCCCAAATGTGACTAAACAGCTGGAAACGGGGAGATAAGCCTTTTTTGGAAGCATTGATTAAGATTTCTGACTTTTTCATCACATGTCAGCCCAAGTGTCAGAAAAGCGCTGGAAACAGGGAGATAAGCCTTTTTTGGAAGAAATGGTTAAATTCTTGAATTTTTTATCACACATCATCCCAAATGTCACTAAACAGCTGGAAACGGGGAGATAAGCCTTTTTTGGAAGCATTGATTAAGATTTCTGACTTTTTCATCACATGTCAGCCCAAATGTCAGAAAAGCGCTGGAAACAGGGAGATCTGCCTTTTTTTGGAAGAAATGGTTAAATTCTTGAATTTTTCATCACACATCATCCCAAATGTCACTAAACAGCTGGAAACGGGGAGATAAGCCTTTTTTGGAAGCAATGGTTAACATTTTGACTTTTTCATCACATATTAGCTCCAATGTCAGAAAAGCGCTGGAAACAGGGAGATCTGCCTTTTTTGGTAAGAAATGGTTAAATTCTTGAATTTTTCATCACACATCATCCCAAATGTCACTAAACAGCTGGAAACGGGGAGATAAGCCTTTTTTGGAAGCATTGATTAAGATTTCTGACTTTTTCATCACATGTCAGCCCCAGTGTCAGAAAAGCGCTGGAAACAGGGAGATAAGCCTTTTTTGGAAGCAATGGATAAATTCTGGAATTTTTCATCACACATCATCCCAAATGGCACTAAACAGCTGGAAACGGGGAGATAAGCCTTTTTTGGAAGCAATGGTTAACATTTTGATTTTTTCATCACATATCAGCTCCAGTGTCAGAAAAGCGCTGGAAACAGGGAGATCTGCCTTTTTTTGGAAGAAATGGTTAAATTCTTGAATTTTTCATCACACATCATCCCAAATGTCACTAAACAGCTGGAAACGGGGAGATAAGCCTTTTTTGGAAGCATTGATTAAGATTTCTGACTTTTTCATCACATGTCAGCCCAAGTGTCAGAAAAGCGCTGGAAACAGGGAGATAAGCCTTTTTTGGAAGAAATGGTTAAATTCTGGAATTTTTCATCACACATCATCCCAAATGTCACTAAACAGCAGGAAACGGGGAGATAAGCCTTTTTTGGAAGCATTGATTAAGATTTCTGACTTTTTCATCACATGTCAGCCCAAGTGTCAGAAAAGCGCTGGAAACAGGAAGATCTGCCTTTTTTTGGAAGAAATGGTTAAATTCTTGAATTTTTCATCACACATCATCCCAAATGTCACTAAACAGCTGGAAACGGGGAGATAAGCCTTTTTTGGAAGCAATGGATAACATTTTGACTTTTTCATCACATGTCAGCTCCAGTGTCAGAAAAGCGCTGGAAACAGGGAGATCTGCCTTTTTTTGGAAGAAATGGTTAAATTCTTGAATTTTTCATCACACATCATCCCAAATGTCACTAAACAGCTGGAAACGGGGAGATAAGCCTTTTTTGGAAGCATTGATTAAGATTTCTGACTTTTTCATCACATATCAGCTCCAGTGTCAGAAAAGCGCTGGAAACAGGGAGATATGCCTTTTTTGGGAAGAAATGGTTAAATTCTTGAATTTTTCATCACACATCATCCCAAATGTCACTAAACAGCTGGAAACGGGGAGATAAGCCTTTTTTGGAAGCATTGATTAAGATTTCTGACTTTTTCATCACATATCAGCTCCAGTGTCAGAAAAGCGCTGGAAACAGGGAGATATGCCTTTTTTGGGAAGAAATGGTTAAATTCTTGAATTTTTCATCACACATCATCCCAAATGTCACTAAACAGCTGGAAACGGGGAGATAAGCCTTTTTTGGAAGCATTGATTAAGATTTCTGACTTTTTCATCACATGTCAGCCCAAGTGTCAGAAAAGCGCTGGAAACAGGGAGATAAGCCTTTTTTGGAAGAAATGGTTAAATTCTTGAATTTTTCATCACACATCATCCCAAATGTCACTAAACAGCTGGAAACGTGGAGATAAGCCTTTTTTGGAAGCATTGATTAAGATTTCTGACTTTTTCATCACATGTCAGCCCAATTGTCAGAAAAGCGCTGGAAACAGGGAGATAAGCCTTTTTTGGATGAAATGGTTAAATTCTGGAATTTTTCATCACACATCATCCCAAATGTCACTAAACAGCTGGAAACGGGGAGATAAGCCTTTTTTGGAAGCATTGATTAAGATTTCTGACTTTTTCATCACATGTCAGCCCAAGTGTCAGAAAAGCGCTGGAGAACAGGGAGATAAGCCTTTTTTGGAAGAAATGGTTAAATTCTTGAATTTTTCATCACACATCATCCCAAATGTCACTAAACAGCTGGAAACGGGGAGATAAGCCTTTTTTGGAAGCATTGATTAAGATTTCTGACTTTTTCATCACATGTCAGCCCAAGTGTCAGAAAAGCGCTGGAGAACAGGGAGATAAGCCTTTTTTGGAAGAAATGGTTAAATTCTTGAATTTTTCATCACACATCATCCCAAATGTCACTAAACAGCTGGAAACGGGAAGATAAGCCTTTTTTGGAAGCAATGGTTAAGATTTCTGACTTTTTCATCACATGTCAGCCCAAGTGTCAGAAAAGCGCTGGTAACAGGGAGATAAGCCCTTTTTGGAAGAAATGGTTAAATTCTTGAATTTTTCATCACACATCATCCCAAATGTCACTAAACAGCTGGAAACGGGGAGATAAGCCTTTTTTGGAAGCATTGATTAAGATTTCTGACTTTTTCATCACATATCAGCTCCAGTGTCAGAAAAGCGCTGGAAACAGGGAGATATGCCTTTTTTGGGAAGAAATGGTTAAATTCTTGAATTTTTCATCACACATCATCCCAAATGTCACTAAACAGCTGGAAACGGGGTGATAAGCCTTTTTTGGAAGCATTGATTAAGATTTCTGACTTTTTCATCACATGTCAGCCCAAGTGTCAGAAAAGCGCTGGAAACAGGGAGATAAGCCTTTTTTGGAAGAAATGGTTAAATTCTTGAATTTTTTTATCACACATCATCCCAAATGTCACTAAACAGCTGGAAACGGGGAGATAAGCCTTTTTTGGAATCATTGTTTAGGATTTCTGACTTTTTCATCACATGTCAGCCCAAGTGTCAGAAAAGCGCTGGAAACAGGGAGATAAGCCTTTTTTGGAAGAAATGGTTAAATTCTTGAATTTTTTATCACACATCATCCCAAATGTCACTAAACAGCTGGAAACGGGGAGATAAGCCTTTTTTGGAAGCATTGATTAAGATTTGTGACTTTTTCATCACATGTCAGCCCAAGTGTCAGAAAAGCGCTGGAGAACAGGGAGATAAGCCTTTTTTGGAAGAAATGGTTAAATTCTGGAATTTTTCATCACACATCATCCCAAATGTCACTAAACAGCTGGAAACGGGAAGATAAGCCTTTTTTGGAATCATTGTTTAGGATTTCTGACTTTTTCATCACATGTCAGCCCAAGTGTCAGAAAAGCGCTGGAAACAGGGAGATAAGCCTTTTTTGGAAGAAATGGTTAAATTCTTGAATTTTTTATCACACATCATCCCAAATGTCACTAAACAGCTGGAAACGGGGAGATAAGCCTTTTTTGGAAGCATTGATTAAGATTTCTGACTTTTTCATCACATGTCAGCCCAAATGTCAGAAAAGCGCTGGAAACAGGGAGATCTGCCTTTTTTTGGAAGAAATGGTTAAATTCTTGAATTTTTCATCACACATCATCCCAAATGTCACTAAACAGCTGGAAACGGGGAGATAAGCCTTTTTTGGAAGCATTGATTAAGATTTCTGACTTTTTCATCACATATCAGCTCCAGTGTCAGAAAAGCGCTGGAAACAGGGAGATATGCCTTTTTTGGGAAGAAATGGTTAAATTCTTGAATTTTTCATCACACATCATCCCAAATGTCACTAAACAGCTGGAAACGGGGAGATAAGCCTTTTTTGGAAGCATTGATTAAGATTTCTGACTTTTCATCACATGTCAGCCCAAGTGTCAGAAAAGCGCTGGAAACAGGGAGATAAGCCTTTTTTGGAAGAAATGGTTAAATTCTTGAATTTTTTATCACACATCATCCCAAATGTCACTAAACAGCTGGAAACGGGGAGATAAACCTTTTTTGGAAGCATTGATTAAGATTTCTGACTTTTTCATCACATGTCAGCCCAAATGTCAGAAAAGCGCTGGAAACAGGGAGATCTGCCTTTTTTTGGAAGAAATGGTTAAATTCTTGAATTTTTCATCACACATCATCCCAAATGTCACTAAACAGCTGGAAACGGGGAGATAAGCCTTTTTTGGAAGCAATGGTTAACATTTTGACTTTTTTCATCACATATCAGCTCCAGTGTCAGAAAAGCGCTGGAAACAGGGAGATAAGCCTTTTTTGGAAGCAATGGATAAATTCTGGAATTTTTCATCACACATCATCCCAAATGGCACTAAACAGCTGGAAACGGGGAGATAAGCCTTTTTTGGAAGCAATGGTTAACATTTTGATTTTTTCATCACATATCAGCTCCAGTGTCAGAAAAGCGCTGGAAACAGGGAGATCTGCCTTTTTTTGGAAGAAATGGTTAAATTCTTGAATTTTTCATCACACATCATCCCAAATGTCACTAAACAGCTGGAAACGGGGAGATAAGCCTTTTTTGGAAGCATTGATTAAGATTTCTGACTTTTTCATCACATGTCAGCCCAAGTGTCAGAAAAGCGCTGGAAACAGGGAGATAAGCCTTTTTTGGAAGAAATGGTTAAATTCTGGAATTTTTCATCACACATCATCCCAAATGTCACTAAACAGCAGGAAACGGGGAGATAAGCCTTTTTTGGAAGCATTGATTAAGATTTCTGACTTTTTCATCACATGTCAGCCCAAGTGTCAGAAAAGCGCTGGAAACAGGAAGATCTGCCTTTTTTTGGAAGAAATGGTTAAATTCTTGAATTTTTCATCACACATCATCCCAAATGTCCCCCCCTACCTAAAAACGGGGAGATAAGCCTTTTTTGGAAGCAATGGATAACATTTTGACTTTTTCATCACATGTCAGCTCCAGTGTCAGAAAAGCGCTGGAGAACAGGGAGATAAGCCTTTTTTGGAAGAAATGGTTAAATTCTTGAATTTTTCATCACACATCATCCCAAATGTCACTAAACAGCTGGAAACGGGAAGATAAGCCTTTTTTGGAAGCAATGGTTAAGATTTCTGACTTTTTCATCACATGTCAGCCCAAGTGTCAGAAAAGCGCTGGTAACAGGGAGATAAGCCCTTTTTGGAAGAAATGGTTAAATTCTTGAATTTTTCATCACACATCATCCCAAATGTCACTAAACAGCTGGAAACGGGGAGATAAGCCTTTTTTGGAAGCATTGATTAAGATTTCTGACTTTTTCATCACATATCAGCTCCAGTGTCAGAAAAGCGCTGGAAACAGGGAGATATGCCTTTTTTGGGAAGAAATGGTTAAATTCTTGAATTTTTCATCACACATCATCCCAAATGTCACTAAACAGCTGGAAACGGGGTGATAAGCCTTTTTTGGAAGCATTGATTAAGATTTCTGACTTTTTCATCACATGTCAGCCCAAGTGTCAGAAAAGCGCTGGAAACAGGGAGATAAGCCTTTTTTGGAAGAAATGGTTAAATTCTTGAATTTTTTATCACACATCATCCCAAATGTCACTAAACAGCTGGAAACGGGGAGATAAGCCTTTTTTGGAATCATTGTTTAGGATTTCTGACTTTTTCATCACATGTCAGCCCAAGTGTCAGAAAAGCGCTGGAAACAGGGAGATAAGCCTTTTTTGGAAGAAATGGTTAAATTCTTGAATTTTTTATCACACATCATCCCAAATGTCACTAAACAGCTGGAAACGGGGAGATAAGCCTTTTTTGGAAGCATTGATTAAGACTTGTGACTTTTTCATCACATGTCAGCCCAAGTGTCAGAAAAGCGCTGGAGAACAGGGAGATAAGCCTTTTTTGGAAGAAATGGTTAAATTCTGGAATTTTTCATCACACATCATCCCAAATGTCACTAAACAGCTGGAAACGGGAAGATAAGCCTTTTTTGGAATCATTGTTTAGGATTTCTGACTTTTTCATCACATGTCAGCCCAAGTGTCAGAAAAGCGCTGGAAACAGGGAGATAAGCCTTTTTTGGAAGAAATGGTTAAATTCTTGAATTTTTTATCACACATCATCCCAAATGTCACTAAACAGCTGGAAACGGGGAGATAAGCCTTTTTTGGAAGCATTGATTAAGATTTCTGACTTTTTCATCACATGTCAGCCCAAATGTCAGAAAAGCGCTGGAAACAGGGAGATCTGCCTTTTTTTGGAAGAAATGGTTAAATTCTTGAATTTTTCATCACACATCATCCCAAATGTCACTAAACAGCTGGAAACGGGGAGATAAGCCTTTTTTGGAAGCATTGATTAAGATTTCTGACTTTTTCATCACATATCAGCTCCAGTGTCAGAAAAGCGCTGGAAACAGGGAGATATGCCTTTTTTGGGAAGAAATGGTTAAATTCTTGAATTTTTCATCACACATCATCCCAAATGTCACTAAACAGCTGGAAACGGGGAGATAAGCCTTTTTTGGAAGCATTGATTAAGATTTCTGACTTTTTCATCACATGTCAGCCCAAGTGTCAGAAAAGCGCTGGAAACAGGGAGATAAGCCTTTTTTGGAAGAAATGGTTAAATTCTTGAATTTTTTATCACACATCATCCCAAATGTCACTAAACAGCTGGAAACGGGGAGATAAGCCTTTTTTGGAAGCATTGATTAAGATTTCTGACTTTTTCATCACATGTCAGCCCAAATGTCAGAAAAGCGCTGGAAACAGGGAGATCTGCCTTTTTTTGGAAGAAATGGTTAAATTCTTGAATTTTTCATCACACATCATCCCAAATGTCACTAAACAGCTGGAAACGGGGAGATAAGCCTTTTTTGGAAGCAATGGTTAACATTTTGACTTTTTCATCACATATCAGCTCCAATGTCAGAAAAGCGCTGGAAACAGGGAGATCTGCCTTTTTTGGTAAGAAATGGTTAAATTCTTGAATTTTTCATCACACATCATCCCAAATGTCACTAAACAGCTGGAAACGGGGAGATAAGCCTTTTTTGGAAGCATTGATTAAGATTTCTGACTTTTTCATCACATGTCAGCCCCAGTGTCAGAAAAGCGCTGGAAACAGGGAGATAAGCCTTTTTTGGAAGCAATGGATAAATTCTGGAATTTTTCATCACACATCATCCCAAATGGCACTAAACAGCTGGAAACGGGGAGATAAGCCTTTTTTGGAAGCAATGGTTAACATTTTGATTTTTTCATCACATATCAGCTCCAGTGTCAGAAAAGCGCTGGAAACAGGGAGATCTGCCTTTTTTTGGAAGAAATGGTTAAATTCTTGAATTTTTCATCACACATCATCCCAAATGTCACTAAACAGCTGGAAACGGGGAGATAAGCCTTTTTTGGAAGCATTGATTAAGATTTCTGACTTTTTCATCACATGTCAGCCCAAGTGTCAGAAAAGCGCTGGAAACAGGGAGATAAGCCTTTTTTGGAAGAAATGGTTAAATTCTGGAATTTTTCATCACACATCATCCCAAATGTCACTAAACAGCAGGAAACGGGGAGATAAGCCTTTTTTGGAAGCATTGATTAAGATTTCTGACTTTTTCATCACATGTCAGCCCAAGTGTCAGAAAAGCGCTGGAAACAGGAAGATCTGCCTTTTTTTGGAAGAAATGGTTAAATTCTTGAATTTTTCATCACACATCATCCCAAATGTCACTAAACAGCTGGAAACGGGGAGATAAGCCTTTTTTGGAAGCAATGGATAACATTTTGACTTTTTCATCACATGTCAGCTCCAGTGTCAGAAAAGCGCTGGAAACAGGGAGATCTGCCTTTTTTTGGAAGAAATGGTTAAATTCTTGAATTTTTCATCACACATCATCCCAAATGTCACTAAACAGCTGGAAACGGGGAGATAAGCCTTTTTTGGAAGCATTGATTAAGATTTCTGACTTTTTCATCACATATCAGCTCCAGTGTCAGAAAAGCGCTGGAAACAGGGAGATATGCCTTTTTTGGGAAGAAATGGTTAAATTCTTGAATTTTTCATCACACATCATCCCAAATGTCACTAAACAGCTGGAAACGGGGAGATAAGCCTTTTTTGGAAGCATTGATTAAGATTTCTGACTTTTTCATCACATATCAGCTCCAGTGTCAGAAAAGCGCTGGAAACAGGGAGATATGCCTTTTTTGGGAAGAAATGGTTAAATTCTTGAATTTTTCATCACACATCATCCCAAATGTCACTAAACAGCTGGAAACGGGGAGATAAGCCTTTTTTGGAAGCATTGATTAAGATTTCTGACTTTTTCATCACATGTCAGCCCAAGTGTCAGAAAAGCGCTGGAAACAGGGAGATAAGCCTTTTTTGGAAGAAATGGTTAAATTCTTGAATTTTTCATCACACATCATCCCAAATGTCACTAAACAGCTGGAAACGGGGAGATAAGCCTTTTTTGGAAGCATTGATTAAGATTTCTGACTTTTTCATCACATGTCAGCCCAATTGTCGGAAAAGCGCTGGAAACAGGGAGATAAGCCTTTTTTGGAAGAAATGGTTAAATTCTGGAATTTTTCATCACACATCATCCCAAATGTCACTAAACAGCTGGAAACGGGGAGATAAGCCTTTTTTGGAAGCATTGATTAAGATTTCTGACTTTTTCATCACATGTCAGCCCAAGTGTCAGAAAAGCGCTGGAGAACAGGGAGATAAGCCTTTTTTGGAAGAAATGGTTAAATTCTTGAATTTTTCATCACACATCATCCCAAATGTCACTAAACAGCTGGAAACGGGGAGATAAGCCTTTTTTGGAAGCATTGATTAAGATTTCTGACTTTTTCATCACATGTCAGCCCAAGTGTCAGAAAAGCGCTGGAGAACAGGGAGATAAGCCTTTTTTGGAAGAAATGGTTAAATTCTTGAATTTTTCATCACACATCATCCCAAATGTCACTAAACAGCTGGAAACGGGAAGATAAGCCTTTTTTGGAAGCAATGGTTAAGATTTCTGACTTTTTCATCACATGTCAGCCCAAGTGTCAGAAAAGCGCTGGTAACAGGGAGATAAGCCCTTTTTGGAAGAAATGGTTAAATTCTTGAATTTTTCATCACACATCATCCCAAATGTCACTAAACAGCTGGAAACGGGGAGATAAGCCTTTTTTGGAAGCATTGATTAAGATTTCTGACTTTTTCATCACATATCAGCTCCAGTGTCAGAAAAGCGCTGGAAACAGGGAGATATGCCTTTTTTGGGAAGAAATGGTTAAATTCTTGAATTTTTCATCACACATCATCCCAAATGTCACTAAACAGCTGGAAACGGGGTGATAAGCCTTTTTTGGAAGCATTGATTAAGATTTCTGACTTTTTCATCACATGTCAGCCCAAGTGTCAGAAAAGCGCTGGAAACAGGGAGATAAGCCTTTTTTGGAAGAAATGGTTAAATTCTTGAATTTTTTATCACACATCATCCCAAATGTCACTAAACAGCTGGAAACGGGGAGATAAGCCTTTTTTGGAAGCATTGATTAAGATTTGTGACTTTTTCATCACATGTCAGCCCAAGTGTCAGAAAAGCGCTGGAGAACAGGGAGATAAGCCTTTTTTGGAAGAAATGGTTAAATTCTGGAATTTTTCATCACACATCATCCCAAATGTCACTAAACAGCTGGAAACGGGAAGATAAGCCTTTTTTGGAAGCAATGGTTAAGATTTCTGACTTTTTCATCACATGTTAGCCCAAGTGTCAGAAAAGCGCTGGTAACAGGGAGATAAGCCCTTTTTGGAAGAAATGGTTAAATTCTTGAATTTTTCATCACACATCATCCCAAATGTCACTAAACAGCTGGAAACGGGGAGATAAGCCTTTTTTGGAAGCATTGATTAAGATTTCTGACTTTTTCATCACATGTCAGCCCAAGTGTCAGAAAAGCGCTGGAAACAGGGAGATAAGCCTTTTTTGGAAGAAATGGTTAAATTCTTGAATTTTTCATCACACATCATCCCAAATGTCACTAAACAGCTGGAAACGGGGAGATAAGCCTTTTTTGGAAGCATTGATTAAGATTTCTGACTTTTTCATCACATGTCAGCCCAAGTGTCAGAAAAGCGCTGGAAACAGGGAGATCTGCCTTTTTTGGAAGAAATGGTTAAATTCTTGAATTTTTCATCACACATCATCCCAAATGTCACTAAACAGCTGGAAACGGGGAGATAAGCCTTTTTTGGAAGCATTGATTAAGATTTCTGACTTTTTCATCACATGTCAGCCCAAGTGTCAGAAAAGCGCTGGAAACAGGGAGATAAGCCTTTTTTGGAAGAAATGGTTAAATTCTTGAATTTTTTATCACACATCATCCCAAATGTCACTAAACAGCTGGAAACGGGGAGATAAGCCTTTTTTGGAAGCATTGATTAAGATTTCTGACTTTTTCATCACATGTCAGCCCAAATGTCAGAAAAGCGCTGGAAACAGGGAGATCTGCCTTTTTTTGGAAGAAATGGTTAAATTCTTGAATTTTTCATCACACATCATCCCAAATGTCACTAAACAGCTGGAAACGGGGAGATAAGCCTTTTTGGAAGCAATGGTTAACATTTTGACTTTTTCATCACATATCAGCTCCAATGTCAGAAAAGCGCTGGAAACAGGGAGATCTGCCTTTTTTGGTAAGAAATGGTTAAATTCTTGAATTTTTCATCACACATCATCCCAAATGTCACTAAACAGCTGGAAACGGGGAGATAAGCCTTTTTTGGAAGCATTGATTAAGATTTCTGACTTTTTCATCACATGTCAGCCCCAGTGTCAGAAAAGCGCTGGAAACAGGGAGATAAGCCTTTTTTGGAAGCAATGGATAAATTCTGGAATTTTTCATCACACATCATCCCAAATGGCACTAAACAGCTGGAAACGGGGAGATAAGCCTTTTTTGGAAGCAATGGTTAACATTTTGATTTTTTCATCACATATCAGCTCCAGTGTCAGAAAAGCGCTGGAAACAGGGAAATCTGCCTTTTTTTGGAAGAAATGGTTAAATTCTTGAATTTTTCATCACACATCATCCCAAATGTCACTAAACAGCTGGAAACGGGGAGATAAGCCTTTTTTGGAAGCATTGATTAAGATTTCTAACTTTTTCATCACATATCAGCTCCAGTGTCAGAAAAGCGCTGGAAACAGGGAGATATGCCTTTTTTGGGAAGAAATGGTTAAATTCTTGAATTTTTCATCACACATCATCCCAAATGTCACTAAACAGCTGGAAACGGGGAGATAAGCCTTTTTTGGAAGCATTGATTAAGATTTCTGACTTTTTCATCACATATCAGCTCCAGTGTCAGAAAAGCGCTGGAAACAGGGAGATATGCCTTTTTTGGGAAGAAATGGTTAAATTCTTGAATTTTTCATCACACATCATCCCAAATGTCACTAAACAGCTGGAAACGGGGAGATAAGCCTTTTTTGGAAGCATTGATTAAGATTTCTGACTTTTTCATCACATGTCAGCCCAAGTGTCAGAAAAGCGCTGGAAACAGGGAGATAAGCCTTTTTTGGAAGAAATGGTTAAATTCTTGAATTTTTCATCACACATCATCCCAAATGTCACTAAACAGCTGGAAACGGGGAGATAAGCCTTTTTTGGAAGCATTGATTAAGATTTCTGACTTTTTCATCACATGTCAGCCCAATTGTCAGAAAAGCGCTGGAAACAGGGAGATAAGCCTTTTTTGGAAGAAATGGTTAAATTCTGGAATTTTTCATCACACATCATCCCAAATGTCACTAAACAGCTGGAAACGGGGAGATAAGCCTTTTTTGGAAGCATTGATTAAGATTTCTGACTTTTTCATCACATGTCAGCTCCAGTGTCAGAAAAGCGCTGGAAACAGGGAGATCTGCCTTTTTTTGGAAGAAATGGTTAAATTCTTGAATTTTTCATCACACATCATCCCAAATGTCACTAAACAGCTGGAAACGGGGAGATAAGCTTTTTTGGAAGCATTGATTAAGATTTCTGACTTTTTCTGTCAGCCCAAGTGTCAGAAAAGCGCTGGAAACAGGGAGATAAGCCTTTTTTGGAAGAAATGGTTAAATTCTGGAATTTTTCATCACACATCATCCCAAATGTCACTAAACAGCTGGAAACGGGGAGATAAGCCTTTTTTGGAAGCAATGGTTAACATTTTGACTTTTTCATCACATATCAGCTCCAGTGTCAGAAAAGCGCTGGAAACAGGGAGATCTGCCTTTTTTTGGAAGAAATGTTAAATTCTTGAATTTTTCATCACACATCATCCCAATGTCACTAAACAGCTGGAACGGGGAGATAAGCTTTTTTGGAAGCAATTGATTAAGATTTCTGACTTTTTCATCACATATCAGCCCAAGTGTCAGAAAAGCGCTGGAAACAGGGAGATAAGACCTTTTTGGAAGAAATGGTTAAAATTCTGAATTTTTCATAACACATCATCCCAAATGTCACTAAAACAGCTGGAAACGGGGAGATAAGCCTTTTTTGGAAGCATTGATTAAGATTTATGACTTTTTCCATCACATATCAGCTCCAGTGTCAGAAAAGCGCTGGAACAGGGAGATATGCCTTTTTTGGGAAGAAATGGTTAAATTCTTGAATTTTTCATCACACATCATCCCAAATGTCACTAAACAGCTGGAAACGGGGAGATAAGCCTTTTTTGGAAGCATTGATTTAAGATTTCTGACTTTTTCATCACATGTCAGCCCAAGTGTCAGAAAGCGCTGGAAACAGGGAGATATGCCTTTTTTGGAAGAAATGGTTAAATTCTTGAATTTTTCATCACACATCATCCCAAATGTCACTAAACAGCTGGAAACGGGGAGATAAGCCTTTTTTGGAAGCAATGGTTAACATTTTTGACTTTTTCATCACATATCAGCTCCAGTGTCAGAAAAGCGCTGGAAACAGGGAGATCTGCCTTTTTTGGAAGAAATGGTTAAATTCTGAATTTTTCATCACACATCATCCCAAATGTCACTAAACAGCTGGAAACGGGGAGATAAGCCTTTTTGGAAGCATTGATTAAGATTTCTGACTTTTTCATCACATATCAGCTCCAGTGTCAGAAAAGCGCTGGAAACAAGGAGATATGCCTTTTTTGGAAGAAATGGTTAAATTCTTGAATTTTTCATCACACATCATCCCAAATGTCACTAAACAGCTGGAAACGGGGAGATAAGCCTTTTTGGAAGCATTGATTTAAGATTTCTGACTTTTTCATCACATGTCAGCCCAAGTGTCAGAAAAGCGCTGGAGAACAGGGAGATAAGCCTTTTTTGGAAGAAATGGTTAAATTCTTGAATTTTTCATCACACATCATCCCAAATGTCACTAAACAGCTGGAAACGGGAGATAAGCCTTTTTTGGAAGCATTGGTTAAGATTTCTGACTTTTTCATCACATGTCAGCCCAAGTGTCAGAAAGCGCTGGAACAGGGAGATAACCCTTTTTGGAAGAAATGGTTAAATTCCTTGAATTTTTCATCACACATCATCCCAAATGTCACTAAACAGCTGGAAACGGGGAGATAAGCCTTTTTTGGAAGCATTGATTAAGATTTCTGACTTTTTCATCACATGTCAGCCCAAGTGTCAGAAAAGCGCTGGTAACAGGGAGATAAGCCCTTTTTGGAAGAATTGGTTAAATTCTTGAATTTTTCATCACACATCATCCCAAATGTCACTAAACAGCTGGAAACGGGGAGATAAGCCTTTTTTGGAAGCATTGATTAAGATTTCTGACTTTTTCATCACATATCAGCTCCAGTGTCAGAAAAGCGCTGGAAACAGGGAGATAGCCCTTTTTGGAAGAAATGGGTTAAATTCTTGAATTTTTCATCACACATCATCCCAAATGTCACTAAACAGCTGGAAACGGGGTGATAAGCCTTTTTTGGAAGCATTGATTAAGATTTCTGACTTTTTCATCACATGTCAGCCCAAGTGTCAGAAAAGCGCTGGAAACAGGGAGATAAGCCTTTTTTGGAAGAAATGGTTAAATTCTTGAATTTTTCATCACACATCATCCCAAATGTCACTAAACAGCTGGAAACGGGGAGATAAGCCTTTTTTGGAATCATTGTTTAGGATTTCTGACTTTTTCATCACAAATGTCAGCCCAAGTGTCAGAAAAGCGCTGGAAACAGGGAGATAAGCCTTTTTTGGAAGAAATGGTTAAATTCTTGAATTTTTATCACACATCATCCCAACTGTCACTAAACAGCTGGAAACGGGGAGAAAAGCCTTTTTTGGAAGCATTGATTAAGATTTGTTGACTTTTTCATCACATGTCAAGCTCCAATGTCAGAAAAGCGCTGGAAACAGGGAGATAAGCCTTTTTTGGAAGAAATGGTTAAATTCTGGAATTTTTCATCACACATCATCCCAAATGTCACTAAACAGCTGGAAACGGAGAGATAAGCCTTTTTTGGAAGCAATGGTTAAGATTTCTGACTTTTTCATCACATGTTAGCCCAAGTGTCAGAAAAGCGCTGGTAACAGGGAGATAAGCCCTTTTTTGGAAGAAATGGTTAAATTCTTGAATTTTTCATCACACATCATCCCAAATGGCACTAAACAGCTGGAAACGGGGAGATAAGCCTTTTTTGGAAGCAATGGTTAACATTTTGATTTTTTCATCACATATCAGCTCCAGTGTCAGAAAAGCGCTGGAAACAGGGAAATCTGCCTTTTTTGGAAGAAATGGTTAAATTCTTGAATTTTTCATCACACATCATCCCAAATGTCACTAAACAGCTGGAAACGGGAGATAAGCCTTTTTTGGAAGCATTGATTAAGATTTCTAACTTTTTCATCACATATCAGCTCCAGTGTCAGAAAAGCGCTGGAAACAGGGAGATATGCCTTTTTTGGGAAGAAATGGTTAAATTCTTGAATTTTTCATCACACATCATCCCAAATGTCACTAAACAGCTGGAAACGGGGCAGATAAGCCTTTTTGGAAGCATTGATTAAGATTTCTGACTTTTTCATCACATATCAGCTCCAGTGTCAGAAAAGCGCTGGAAACAGGAGATATGCCTTTTTTGGGAAGAAATGGTTAAATTCTGAATTTTTCATCACACATCATCCCAAATGTCACTAAACAGCTGGAAACGGGAGATAAGCCTTTTTGGAAGCATTGATTAAGATTTCTGACTTTTTCATCACATGTCAGCCCAAGTGTCAGAAAAGCGCTGGAAACAGGGAGATAAGCCTTTTTTGGAAGAAATGGTTAAATTCTTGAATTTTTCATCACACATCATCCCAAATGTCACTAAACAGCTGGAAACGGGGAGATAAGCCTTTTTTGGAAGCATTGATTAAGATTTCTGACTTTTTCATCACATGTCAGCCCAATTGTCAGAAAAGCGCTGGAAACAGGGAGATAAGCCTTTTTGGAAGAAATGGTTAAATTCTGGAATTTTCATCACACATCATCCCAAATGTCACTAACAGCTGGAAACGGGGAGATAAGCCTTTTTTGGAAGCATTGATTAAGATTTCTGACTTTTTCATCACATGTCAGCTCCAGTGTCAGAAAAGCGCTGGAAACAGGGAGATCTGCCTTTTTTTGGAAGAAATGGTTAAATTCTGAATTTTTCATCACACATCATCCCAAATGTCACTAAACAGCTGGAAACGGGGAGATAAGCTTTTTTGGAAGCATTGATTAAGATTTCTGACTTTTTCATCACATGTCAGCCCAAGTGTCAGAAAAGCGCTGGAAACAGGGAGATAAGCCTTTTTGGAAGAAATGGTTAAATTCTGGAATTTTTCATCACACATCATCCCAAATGTCACTAAACAGCTGGAAACGGGGAGAAAGCCTTTTTTGGAAGCAATGGTTAACATTTTGACTTTTTCATCACATATCAGCTCCAGTGTCAGAAAAGCGCTGGAAACAGGGAGATCTGCCTTTTTTTGGAAGAAATGGTTAAATTCTTGAATTTTTCTCACACATCATCCCAAATGTCACTAAACAGCTGGAAAACGGGGAGATAAGCCCTTTTTTGGAAGCATTGATTAAGATTTCTGACTTTTTCATCACATATCAGCCCAAGTGTCAGAAAAGCGCTGAGAAACAGGGAGATAAGCCATTTTGGAAGAAATGGCTAAATTCTTGAATTTTTCATAACACATCATCCCAAATGTCACTAAACAGCTGGAAACGGGAGATAAGCCTTTTTTGGAAGCATTGATTAAGATTTCTGACTTTTTCATCACATATCAGCTCCAGTGTCAGAAAAGCGCTGGAAACAGGGAGAATATGCCTTTTTTGGGAAGAAATGGTTAAATTCTTGAATTTTTCATCACACATCATCCCAAATGTCACTAAACAGCTGGAAACGGGGAGATAAGCCTTTTTGGAAGCATTGATTAAGATTTCTGACTTTTTCATCACATGTCAGCCCAAGTGTCAGAAAAGCGCTGGAAACAGGGAGATCTGCCTTTTTTTGGAAGAAATGGTTAAATTCTTGAATTTTTCATCACACATCATCCCAAATGTCACTAAACAGCTGGAAACGGGGAGATAAGCCTTTTTTGGAAGCAATGGTTAACATTTTGACTTTTTCATCACATATCAGCTCCAGTGTCAGAAAACGCTGGAACAGGGAGATCTGCCTTTTTTTGGAAGAAATGGTTAAATTCTTGAATTTTTCATCACACATCATCCCAAATGTCACTAAACAGCTGGAAACGGGGAGATAAGCCTTTTTGGAAGCATTGATTAAGATTTCTGACTTTTTCATCACATATCAGCTCCAGTGTCAGAAAAGCGCTGGAAACAAGGAGATCTGCCTTTTTTTGGAAGAAATGGTTAAATTCTTGAATTTTTCATCACACATCATCCCAAATGTCACTAAACAGCTGGAAACGGGAGATAAGCCTTTTTTGGAAGCATTGATTAAGATTTCTGACTTTTTCATCACATGTCAGCCCAAGTGTCAGAAAGCGCTGGAGAACAGGGAGATAAGCCCTTTTTTGAAGAAATGGTTAAATTCTTGAATTTTTCATCACACATCATCCCAAATGTCACTAAACAAGCTGGAAACGGGAAGATAAGCCTTTTTTGGAAGCAATGGTTAAGATTTCTGACTTTTTCATCACATGTCAGCCCAAGTGTCAGAAAAGCGCTGGTAACAGGGAGATAAAGCCCTTTTTTGAAGAAATGGTTAAATTCTTGAATTTTTCATCACACATCATCCCAAATGTCACTAAACAGCTGGAAACGGGGAGATAAGCCTTTTTTGGAAGCATTGATTAAGATTTCTGACTTTTTCATCACATGTCAGCCCAAGTGTCAGAAAAGCGCTGGTAACAGGGAGATAAGCCCTTTTTGGAAGAATTGGTTAAATTCTTGAATTTTTCATCACACATCATCCCAAATGTCACTAAACAGCTGGAAACGGGGAGATAAGCCTTTTTTGGAAGCATTGATTAAGATTTCTGACTTTTTCATCACATATCAGCTCCAGTGTCAGAAAAGCGCTGGAAACAGGGAGATATGCCTTTTTTGGGAAGAAATGGTTAAATTCTTGAATTTTTCATCACACATCATCCCAAATGTCACTAAACAGCTGGAAACGGGGTGATAAGCCTTTTTTGGAAGCATTGATTAAGATTTCTGACTTTTTCATCACATGTCAGCCCAAGTGTCAGAAAAGCGCTGGAAACAGGGAGATAAGCCTTTTTTGGAAGAAATGGTTAAATTCTTGAATTTTTTATCACACATCATCCCAAATGTCACTAAACAGCTGGAAACGGGGAGATAAGCCTTTTTTGGAATCATTGTTTAGGATTTCTGACTTTTTCATCACATGTCAGCCCAAGTGTCAGAAAAGCGCTGGAAACAGGGAGATAAGCCTTTTTTGGAAGAAATGGTTAAATTCTTGAATTTTTTATCACACATCATCCCAAATGTCACTAAACAGCTGGAAACGGGGAGAAAAGCCTTTTTTGGAAGCATTGATTAAGATTTGTGACTTTTTCATCACATGTCAGCCCAAGTGTCAGAAAAGCGCTGGAGAACAGGGAGATAAGCCTTTTTTGGAAGAAATGGTTAAATTCTGGAATTTTTCATCACACATCATCCCAAATGTCACTAAACAGCTGGAAACGGGAAGATAAGCCTTTTTTGGAAGCAATGGTTAAGATTTCTGACTTTTTCATCACATGTTAGCCCAAGTGTCAGAAAAGCGCTGGTAACAGGGAGATAAGCCCTTTTTGGAAGAAATGGTTAAATTCTTGAATTTTTCATCACACATCATCCCAAATGTCACTAAACAGCTGGAAACGGGGAGATAAGCCTTTTTTGGAAGCATTGATTAAGATTTCTGACTTTTTCATCACATGTCAGCCCAAGTGTCAGAAAAGCGCTGGAAACAGGGAGATAAGCCTTTTTTGGAAGAAATGGTTAAATTCTTGAATTTTTCATCACACATCATCCCAAATGTCACTAAACAGCTGGAAACGGGGAGATAAGCCTTTTTGGAAGCATTGATTAAGATTTCTGACTTTTTCATCACATGTCAGCCCAAGTGTCAGAAAGCGCTGGAAACAGGGAGATCTGCCTTTTTTTGGAAGAAATGGTTAAATTCTTGAATTTTTCATCACACATCATCCCAAATGTCACTAAACAGCTGGAAACGGGGAGATAAGCCTTTTTTGGAAGCATTGATTAAGATTTCTGACTTTTTCATCACATGTCAGCCCAAGTGTCAGAAAAGCGCTGGAAACAGGGAGATAAGCCTTTTTTGGAAGAAATGGTTAAATTCTTGAATTTTTCATCACACATCATCCCAAATGTCACTAAACAGCTGGAAACGGGGAGATAAGCCTTTTTTGGAAGCATTGATTAAGATTTCTGACTTTTTCATCACATGTCAGCCCAAGTGTCAGAAAAGCGCTGGAAACAGGGAGATCTGCCTTTTTTTGGAAGAAATGGTTAAATTCTTGAATTTTTCATCACACATCATCCCAAATGTCACTAAACAGCTGGAAACGGGGAGATAAGCCTTTTTTGGAAGCAATGGTTAACATTTTGACTTTTTCATCACATATCAGCTCCAGTGTCAGAAAAGCGCTGGAAACAGGATCATAAGCCCTTTTTGGAAGAAATGGTTAAATTCTTGAATTTTCCATCACACATCATCCCAAATGTCACTAAACAGCTGGAAACGGGGAGATAAGCCTTTTTTGGAAGCATTGATAAAGATTTCTGACTTTTTCATCACATATCAGCTCCAGTGTCAGAAAAGGGCTGGAAACAGGGAGATATGCCTTTTTTTGGGAAGAAATGGTTAAATTCTTGAATTTTTCATCACACATCATCCCAAATGTCACTAAACAGCTGGAAACGGGGTGATAAGCCTTTTTTGGAAGCATTGATTAAGATTTCTGACTTTTTTCATTCACATGTCAGGCCCAAGTGTCAGAAAAGCCCTGGAAACAGGGAGATAAGCCTTTTTTGGAAGAAATGGTTAAATTCTTGAATTTTTTTATCACACATCATCCCAAATGTCACTAAACAGCTGGAAACGGGGAGATAAGCCTTTTTGGAATCATTGTTTAGGATTTCTGACTTTTTCATCACATGTCAGCCCAAGTGTCAGAAAAGCGCTGGAAACAGGGAGATAAGCCTTTTTTGGAAGAAATGGTTAAATTCTTGAATTTTTTATCACACATTCATCCCAAATGTCACTAAACAGCTGGAAACGGGGAGATAAGCCTTTTTTGGAAGCATTGATTAAGATTTGTGACTTTTTCATCACATGTCAGCCCAAGTGTCAGAAAAGCGCTGGAGAACAGGGAGATAAGCCTTTTTGGAAGAAATGGTTAAATTCTTGAATTTTTCATCACACATCATCCCAAATGTCACTAAACAGCTGGAAACGGGAAGATAAGCCTTTTTTGGAAGCAATGGTTAAGATTTCTGACTTTTTCATCACATGTCAGCCCAAGTGTCAGAAAAGCGCTGGTAACAGGGAGATAAGCCCTTTTTGGAAGAAATGGTTAAATTCTTGAATTTTTCATCACACATCATCCCAAATGTCACTAAACAGCTGGAAACGGGGAGATAAGCCTTTTTTGGAAGCATTGATTAAGATTCTGACTTTTTCATCACATATCAACTCCAGTGTCAGAAAAGCGCTGGAAACAGGGAGATATGCCTTTTTTGGGAAGAAATGGTTAAATTCTTGAATTTTTCATCACACATCATCCCCAAATGTCACTAAACAGCTGGAAACGGGGAGATAAGCCCTTTTTTGGAAGCATTGATTAAGATTTCTGACTTTTTCATCACATGTCAGCCAAGTGTCAGAAAGCGCTGGAAACAGGGAGATAAGCCTTTTTTGGAAGAAATGGTTAAATTCTTGAATTTTTTCATCACACATCATCCCAAATGTCACTAAACAGCTGGAAACGGGGAGATAAGCTTTTTTGGAAGCATTGATTAAGATTTCTGACTTTTTCATCACATATCAGCTCCAGTGTCAGAAAAGCGCTGGAAAAAGGGAGATATGCCTTTTTGGGAAGAAATGGTTAAATTCTTGAATTTTTCATCACACATCATCCCAAATGTCACTAAACAGCTGGAAACGGGGAGATAAGCCTTTTTTGGAAGCATTGATTAAGATTTCTGACTTTTTCATCACATGTCAGCCCAAGTGTCAGAAAAGCGCTGGAAACAGGGAGATAAGCCTTTTTTGGAAGAAATGGTTAAATTCTTGAATTTTTTATTACACATCATCCCAAATGTCACTAAACAGCTGGAAACGGGGAGATAAGCCTTTTTTGGAAGCATTGATTAAGATTTCTGACTTTTTCATCACATGTCAGCCCAAGTGTCAGAAAAGCGCTGGAAACAGGGAGATAAGCCTTTTTTGGAAGAAATGGTTAAATTCTTGAATTTTTCATCACACATCATCCCAAATGTCACTAAACAGCTGGAAACGGGGAGATAAGCCTTTTTTGGAAGCAATGGTTAACATTTTGACTTTTTCATCACATATCAGCTCCAGTGTCAGAAAAGCGCTGGAAACAGGGAGATATGCCTTTTTTGGGAAGAAATGGTTAAATTCTGGAATTTTTCATCACACATCATCCCAAATGTCACTAAACAGCTGGAAACGGGGAGATAAGCCTTTTTTGGAAGCATTGATTAAGATTTCTGACTTTTTCATCACATGTCAGCCCAAATGTCCGAAAAGCGCTGGAAACAGGGAGATCTGCCTTTTTTTGGAAGAAATGGTTAAATTCTTGAATTTTTCATCACACATCATCCCAAATGTCACTAAACAGCTGGAAACGGGGAGATAAGCCTTTTTTGGAAGCAATGGTTAAGATTTCTGACTTTTTCATCACATGTCAGCCCAAGTGTCAGAAAAGCGCAGGAAACAGGGAGATAAGCCTTTTTTGGAAGAAATGGTTAAATTCTTGAATTTTTCATCACACATCATCCCAAATGTCACTAAACAGCTGGAAACGGGGAGATAAGCCATTTTTGGAAGCATTGATTAAGATTTCTGACTTTTTCATCACATATCAGCTCCAGTGTCAGAAAAGCGCTGGAAACAGGGAGATCTGCCTTTTTTGGAAGAAATGGTTAAATTCTTGAATTTTTCATCACACATCATCCCAAATGTCACTAAACAGCTGGAAACGGGGAGATAAGCCTTTTTTGGAAGCATTGATTAAGATTTCTGACTTTTTCATCACATGTCAGCCCAAGTGTCAGAAAAGCGCTGGAAACAGGGAGATCTGCCTTTTTTGGAAGAAATGGTTAAATTCTTGAATTTTTCATCACACATCATCCCAAATGTCACTAAACAGCTGGAAACGGGGAGATAAGCCTTTTTTGGAAGCAATGGTTAAGATTTCTGACTTTTTCATCACATGTCAGCCCAAGTGTCAGAAAAGCGCAGGAAACAGGGAGATAAGCCTTTTTTGGAAGAAATGGTTAAATTCTTGAATTTTTCATCACACATCATCCCAAATGTCACTAAACAGCTGGAAACGGGGAGATAAGCCATTTTTGGAAGCATTGATTAAGATTTCTGACTTTTTCATCACATATCAGCTCCAGTGTCAGAAAAGCGCTGGAAACAGGGAGATCTGCCTTTTTTTGGAAGAAATGGTTAAATTCTTGAATTTTTCATCACACATCATCCCAAATGTCACTAAACAGCTGGAAACGGGGAGATAAGCCTTTTTTGGAAGCATTGATTAAGATTTCTGACTTTTTCATCACATGTCAGCCCAAGTGTCAGAAAAGCGCTGGAAACAGGGAGATAAGCCTTTTTTGGAAGAAATGGTTAAATTCTGGAATTTTTCATCACACATCATCCCAAATGTCACTAAACAGCTGGAAACGGGGAGATAAGCCTTTTTTGGAAGCAATGGTTAACATTTTGACTTTTTCATCACATATCAGCTCCAGTGTCAGAAAAGCGCTGGAAACAGGGAGATCTGCCTTTTTTAGGAAGAAATGGTTAAATTCTTGAATTTTTCATCACACATCATCCCAAATGTCACTAAACAGCTGGAAACGGGGAGATAAGCCTTTTTTGGAAGCATTGATTAAGATTTCTGACTTTTTCATCACATATCAGCTCCAGTGTCAGAAAAGCGCTGGAAACAGGGAGATCTGCCTTTTTTTGGAAGAAATGGTTAAATTCTTGAATTTTTCATCACACATCATCCCAAATGTCACTAAACAGCTGGAAACGGGGAGATAAGCCTTTTTTGGAAGCATTGATTAAGATTTCTGACTTTTTCATCACATGTCAGCCCAAGTGTCAGAAAAGCTCTGGAAACAGGGAGATAAGCCTTTTTTGGAAGAAATGGTTAAATTCTTGAATTTTTCATCACACATCATCCCAAATGTCACTAAACAGCTGGAAACGGGGAGATAAGCCTTTTTTGGAAGCATTGATTAAGATTTCTGACTTTTTCATCACATGTCAGCCCAAGTGTCAGAAAAGCGCTGGAAACAGGGAGATAAGCCTTTTTTGGAAGAAATGGTTAAATTCTTGAATTTTTCATCACACATCATCCCAAATGTCACTAAACAGCTGGAAACGGGGAGATAAGCCTTTTTTGGAAGCAATGGTTAACATTTTGACTTTTTCATCACATATCAGCTCCAGTGTCAGAAAAGCGCTGGAAACAGGGAGATCTGCCTTTTTTTGGAAGAAATGGTTAAATTCTTGAATTTTTCATCACACATCATCCCAAATGTCACTAAACAGCTGGAAACGGGGAGATAAGCCTTTTTTGGAAGCATTGATTAAGATTTCTGACTTTTTCATCACATGTCAGCCCAAGTGTCAGAAAAGCGCTGGAAACAGGGAGATAAGCCTTTTTTGGAAGAAATGGTTAAATTCTTGAATTTTTCATCACACATCATCCCAAATGTCACTAAACAGCTGGAAACGGGGAGATAAGCCTTTTTTGGAAGCATTGATTAAGATTTCTGACTTTTTCATCACATGTCAGCCCAAGTGTCAGAAAAGCGCTGGAAACAGGGAGATAAGCCTTTTTTGGAAGAAATGGTTAAATTCTTGAATTTTTCATCACACATCATCCCAAATGTCACTAAACAGCTGGAAACGGGGAGATAAGCCTTTTTTGGAAGCATTGATTAAGATTTCTGACTTTTTCATCACATGTCAGCCCAAGTGTCAGAAAAGCGCTGGAAACAGGGAGATAAGCCTTTTTTGGAAGAAATGGTTAAATTCTTGAATTTTTCATCACACATCATCCCAAATGTCACTAAACAGCTGGAAACGGGGAGATAAGCCTTTTTTGGAAGCAATGGTTAACATTTCTGACTTTTTCATCACATATCAGCTCCAGTGTCAGAAAAGCGCTGGAAACAGGGAGATCTGCCTTTTTTTGGAAGAAATGGTTAAATTCTTGAATTTTTCATCACACATCATCCCAAATGTCACTAAACAGCTGGAAACGGGGAGATAAGCCTTTTTTGGAAGCATTGATTAAGATTTCTGACTTTTTCATCACATATCAGCTCCAGTGTCAGAAAAGCGCTGGAAACAGGGGATAAGCCTTTTTTGGAAGAAATGGTTAAATTCTGGAATTTTTCATCACACATCATCCCAAATGTCACTAAACAGCTGGAAACGGGGAGATAAGCCTTTTTTGGAAGCAATGGTTAACATTTTGACTTTTTCATCACATATCAGCTCCAGTGTCAGAAAAGCGCTGGAAACACGGAGATCTGCCTTTTTTTGGAAGAAATGGTTAAATTCTTGAATTTTTCATAACACATCATCCCAAATGTCACTAAACAGCTGGAAACGGGGAGATAAGCCTTTTTTGGAAGCATTGATTAAGATTTCTGACTTTTTCATCACATGTCAGCCCAAGTGTCAGAAAAGCGCTGGAAACAGGGAGATCTGCCTTTTTTTGGAAGAAATGGTTAAATTCTTGAATTTTTCATCACACATCATCCCAAATGTCACTAAACAGCTGGAAACGGGGAGATAAGCCTTTTTTGGAAGCAATGGTTAACATTTTGACTTTTTCATCACATATCAGCTCCAGTGTCAGAAAAGCGCTGGAAACTGGGAGATCTGCCTTTTTTTGTAAGAAATGGTTAAATTCTTGAATTTTTCATCACACATCATCCCAAATGTCACTAAACAGCTGGAAACGGGGAGATAAGCCTTTTTTGGAAGAAATGGTTAAATTCTTGAATTTTTCATCACACATCATCCCAAATGTCACTAAACAGCTGGAAACGGGGAGATAAGCCTTTTTTGGAAGCATTGATTAAGATTTCTGACTTTTTCATCACATGTCAGCCCAAGTGTCAGAAAAGCGCTGGAAACAGGGAGATAAGCCTTTTTTGGAAGAAATGGTTAAATTCTGGAATTTTTCATCACACATCATCCCAAATGTCACTAAACAGCTGGAAACGGGGAGATAAGCCTTTTTTGGAAGCAATGGTTAACATTTTGACTTTTTCATCACATATCAGCTCCAGTGTCAGAAAAGCGCTGGAAACAGGGAGATCTGCCTTTTTTTGGAAGAAATGGTTAAATTCTTGAATTTTTCATCACACATCATCCCAAATGTCACTAAACAGCTGGAAACGGGGAGATAAGCCTTTTTTGGAAGCATTGATTAAGATTTCTGACTTTTTCATCACATATCAGCTCCAGTGTCAGAAAAGCGCTGGAAACAGGGAGATATGCCTTTTTTGGGAAGAAATGGTTAAATTCTATAATTTTTCATCACACATCATCCCAAATGTCACTAAACAGCTGGAAACGGGGAGATAAGCCTTTTTTGGAAGCATTGATTAAGATTTCTGACTTTTTCATCACATGTCAGCCCAAGTGTCAGAAAAGCGCTGGAAACAGGGAGATCTGCCTTTTTTTGGAAGAAATGGTTAAATTCTTGAATTTTTCATCACACATCATCCCAAATGTCACTAAACAGCTGGAAACGGGGAGATAAGCCTTTTTTGGAAGCAATGGTTAACATTTTGACTTTTTCATCACATATCAGCTCCAGTGTCAGAAAAGCGCTGGAAACAGGGAGATCTGCCTTTTTTTGGAAGAAATGGTTAAATTCTTGAATTTTTCATCACACATCATCCCAAATGTCACTAAACAGCTGGAAACGGGGAGATAAGCCTTTTTTGGAAGCATTGATTAAGATTTCTGACTTTTTCATCACATATCAGCTCCAGTGTCAGAAAAGCGCTGGAAACAGGGAGATCTGCCTTTTTTTGGAAGAAATGGTTAAATTCTTGAATTTTTCATCACACATCATCCCAAATGTCACTAAACAGCTGGAAACGGGGAGATAAGCCTTTTTTGGAAGCATTGATTAAGATTTCTGACTTTTTCATCACATGTCAGCCCAAGTGTCAGAAAAGCGCTGGAAACAGGGAGATAAGCCTTTTTTGGAAGAAATGGTTAAATTCTGGAATTTTTCATCACACATCATCCCAAATGTCACTAAACAGCTGGAAACGGGGAGATAAGCCTTTTTTGGAAGCAATGGTTAACATTTTGACTTTTTCATCACATATCAGCTCCAGTGTCAGAAAAGCGCTGGAAACAGGGAGATCTGCCTTTTTTTGGAAGAAATGGTTAAATTCTTGAATTTTTCATCACACATCATCCCAAATGTCACTAAACAGCTGGAAACGGGGAGATAAGCCTTTTTTGGAAGCATTGATTAAGATTTCTGACTTTTTCATCACATGTCAGCCCAAGTGTCAGAAAAGCGCTGGAAACAGGGAGATAAGCCTTTTTTGGAAGAAATGGTTAAATTCTGGAATTTTTCATCACACATCATCCCAAATGTCACTAAACAGCTGGAAACGGGGAGATAAGCTTTTTTTGGAAGCAATGGTTAACATTTTGACTTTTTCATCACATATCAGCTCCAGTGTCAGAAAAGCGCTGGAAACAGGGAGATAAGCCTTTTTTGGAAGAAATGGTTAAATTCTGGAATTTTTCATCACACATCATCCCAAATGTCACTAAACAGCTGGAAACGGGGAGATAAGCCTTTTTTGGAAGCAATGGTTAACATTTTGACTTTTTCATCACATATCAGCTCCAGTGTCAGAAAAGCGCTGGAAACAGGGAGATCTGCCTTTTTTTGGAAGAAATGGTTAAATTCTTGAATTTTTCATCACACATCATCCCAAATGTCACTAAACAGCTGGAAACGGGGAGATAAGCCTTTTTTGGAAGCATTGATTAAGATTTCTGACTTTTTCATCACATATCAGCTCCAGTGTCAGAAAAGCGCTGGAAACAGGGAGATCTGCCTTTTTTTGGAAGAAATGGTTAAATTCTTGAATTTTTCATCACACATCATCCCAAATGTCACTAAACAGCTGGAAACGGGGAGATAAGCCTTTTTTGGAAGCATTGATTAAGATTTCTGACTTTTTCATCACATGTCAGCCCAAGTGTCAGAAAAGCGCTGGAAACAGGGAGATAAGCCTTTTTTGGAAGAAATGGTTAAATTCTGGAATTTTTCATCACACATCATCCCAAATGTCACTAAACAGCTGGAAACGGGGAGATAAGCCTTTTTTGGAAGCATTGATTAAGATTTCTGACTTTTTCATCACATGTCAGCCCAAGTGTCAGAAAAGCGCTGGAAACAGGGAGATAAGCCTTTTTTGGAAGAAATGGTTAAATTCTGGAATTTTTCATCACACATCATCCCAAATGTCACTAAACAGCTGGAAACGGGGAGATAAGCCTTTTTTGGAAGCAATGGTTAACATTTTGACTTTTTCATCACATATCAGCTCCAGTGTCAGAAAAGCGCTGGAAACACGGAGATCTGCCTTTTTTTGGAAGAAATGGTTAAATTCTTGAATTTTTCATAACACATCATCCCAAATGTCACTAAACAGCTGGAAACGGGGAGATAAGCCTTTTTTGGAAGCATTGATTAAGATTTCTGACTTTTTCATCACATGTCAGCCCAAGTGTCAGAAAAGCGCTGGAAACAGGGAGATCTGCCTTTTTTTGGAAGAAATGGTTAAATTCTTGAATTTTTCATCACACATCATCCCAAATGTCACTAAACAGCTGGAAACGGGGAGATAAGCCTTTTTTGGAAGCAATGGTTAACATTTTGACTTTTTCATCACATATCAGCTCCAGTGTCAGAAAAGCGCTGGAAACTGGGAGATCTGCCTTTTTTTGTAAGAAATGGTTAAATTCTTGAATTTTTCATCACACATCATCCCAAATGTCACTAAACAGCTGGAAACGGGGAGATAAGCCTTTTTTGGAAGAAATGGTTAAATTCTTGAATTTTTCATCACACATCATCCCAAATGTCACTAAACAGCTGGAAACGGGGAGATAAGCCTTTTTTGGAAGCATTGATTAAGATTTCTGACTTTTTCATCACATGTCAGCCCAAGTGTCAGAAAAGCGCTGGAAACAGGGAGATAAGCCTTTTTTGGAAGAAATGGTTAAATTCTGGAATTTTTCATCACACATCATCCCAAATGTCACTAAACAGCTGGAAACGGGGAGATAAGCCTTTTTTGGAAGCAATGGTTAACATTTTGACTTTTTCATCACATATCAGCTCCAGTGTCAGAAAAGCGCTGGAAACAGGGAGATCTGCCTTTTTTTGGAAGAAATGGTTAAATTCTTGAATTTTTCATCACACATCATCCCAAATGTCACTAAACAGCTGGAAACGGGGAGATAAGCCTTTTTTGGAAGCATTGATTAAGATTTCTGACTTTTTCATCACATATCAGCTCCAGTGTCAGAAAAGCGCTGGAAACAGGGAGATATGCCTTTTTTGGGAAGAAATGGTTAAATTCTATAATTTTTCATCACACATCATCCCAAATGTCACTAAACAGCTGGAAACGGGGAGATAAGCCTTTTTTGGAAGCATTGATTAAGATTTCTGACTTTTTCATCACATGTCAGCCCAAGTGTCAGAAAAGCGCTGGAAACAGGGAGATCTGCCTTTTTTTGGAAGAAATGGTTAAATTCTTGAATTTTTCATCACACATCATCCCAAATGTCACTAAACAGCTGGAAACGGGGAGATAAGCCTTTTTTGGAAGCAATGGTTAACATTTTGACTTTTTCATCACATATCAGCTCCAGTGTCAGAAAAGCGCTGGAAACAGGGAGATCTGCCTTTTTTTGGAAGAAATGGTTAAATTCTTGAATTTTTCATCACACATCATCCCAAATGTCACTAAACAGCTGGAAACGGGGAGATAAGCCTTTTTTGGAAGCATTGATTAAGATTTCTGACTTTTTCATCACATATCAGCTCCAGTGTCAGAAAAGCGCTGGAAACAAGGAGATCTGCCTTTTTTTGGAAGAAATGGTTAAATTCTTGAATTTTTCATCACACATCATCCCAAATGTCACTAAACAGCTGGAAACGGGGAGATAAGCCTTTTTTGGAATCATTGATTAGGATTTCTGACTTTTTCATCACATGTCCGCCCAAGTGTCAGAAAAGCGCTGGAAACAGGGAGATAAGCCTTTTTTGGAAGAAATGGTTAAATTCTGGAATTTTTCATCACACATCATCCCAAATGTCACTAAACAGCTGGAAACGGGGAGATAAGCCTTTTTTGGAAGCATTGATTAAGATTTCTGACTTTTTCATCACATGTCAGCCCAAGTGTCAGAAAAGCTCTGGAAACAGGGAGATAAGCCTTTTTTGGAAGAAATGGTTAATTTCTGGAATTTTTCAACACACATCATCCCAAATGTCACTAAACAGCTGGAAACGGGGAGATAAGCCTTTTTTGGAAGCATTGATTAAGATTTCTGACTTTTTCATCACATGTCAGCCCAAGTGTCAGAAAAGCGCTGGAAACAGGGAGATCTGCCTTTTTTTGGAAGAAATGGTTAAATTCTTGAATTTTTCATCACACATCATCCCAAATGTCACTAAACAGCTGGAAACGGGAAGATAAGCCTTTTTTGGAAGCAATGGTTAAGATTTCTGACTTTTCATCACATGTCAGCCCAAGTGTCAGAAAAGCGCAGGAAACAGGGAGATAAGCCTTTTTTGGAAGAAATGGTTAAATTCTTGAATTTTTCATCACACATCATCCCAAATGTCACTAAACAGCTGGAAACGGGGAGATAAGCCTTTTTTTCGAAGCATTGATTAAGATTTCTGACTTTTTCATCACATGTCAGCCCAAGTGTCAGAAAAGCGCTGGAAACAGGGAGATCTGCCTTTTTTTGGAAGAAATGGTTAAATTCTTGAATTTTTCATCACACATCATCCCAAATGTCACTAAACAGCTGGAAACGGGAAGATAAGCCTTTTTTGGAAGCAATGGTTAACATTTTGACTTTTTCATCACATATCAGCTCCAGTGTCAGAAAAGCGCTGGAAACAGGGAGATCTGCCTTTTTTTGGAAGAAATGGTTAAATTCTTGAATTTTTCATCACACATCATCCCAAATGTCACTAAACAGCTGGAAACGGGGAGATAAGCCTTTTTTGGAAGCATTGATTAAGATTTCTGACTTTTTCATCACATATCAGCTCCAGTGTCAGAAAAGCGCTGGAAACAAGGAGATCTGCCTTTTTTTGGAAGAAATGGTTAAATTCTTGAATTTTTCATCACACATCATCCCAAATGTCACTAAACAGCTGGAAACGGGGAGATAAGCCTTTTTTGGAAGCATTGATTAAGATTTCTGACTTTTTCATCACATGTCAGCCCAAGTGTCAGAAAAGCGCTGGAAACAGGGAGATAAGCCTTTTTTGGAAGAAATGGTTAATTTCTGGAATTTTTCATCACACATCATCCCAAATGTCACTAAACAGCTGGAAACGGGGAGATAAGCCTTTTTTGGAAGCATTGATTAAGATTTCTGACTTTTTCATCACATGTCAGCCCAAGTGTCAGAAAAGCGCTGGAAACAGGGAGATCTGCCTTTTTTTGGAAGAAATGGTTAAATTCTTGAATTTTTCATCACACATCATCCCAAATGTCACTAAACAGCTGGAAACGGGAAGATAAGCCTTTTTTGGAAGCAATGGTTAAGATTTCTGACTTTTTCATCACATGTCAGCCCAAGTGTCAGAAAAGCGCAGGAAACAGGGAGATAAGCCTTTTTTGGAAGAAATGGTTAAATTCTGGAATTTTTCATCACACATCATCCCAAATGTCACTAAACAGCTGGAAACGGGGAGATAAGCCTTTTTTGGAAGCATTGATTAAGATTTCTGACTTTTTCATCACATATCAGCTCCAGTGTCAGAACAGCGCTGGAAACAGGGAGATATGCCTTTTTTGGGAAGAAATGGTTAAATTCTATAATTTTTCATCACACATCATCCCAAATGTCACTAAACAGCTGGAAACGGGGAGATAAGCCTTTTTTGGAAGCATTGATTAAGATTTCTGACTTTTTCATCACATGTCAGCCCAAGTGTCAGAAAAGCGCTGGAAACAGGGAGATCTGCCTTTTTTTGGAAGAAATGGTTAAATTCTTGAATTTTTCATCACACATCATCCCAAATGTCACTAAACAGCTGGAAACGGGGAGATAAGCCTTTTTTGGAAGCAATGGTTAACATTTTGACTTTTTCATCACATATCAGCTCCAGTGTCAGAAAAGCGCTGGAAACAGGGAGATCTGCCTTTTTTTGGAAGAAATGGTTAAATTCTTGAATTTTTCATCACACATCATCCCAAATGTCACTAAACAGCTGGAAACGGGGAGATAAGCCTTTTTTGGAAGCATTGATTAAGATTTCTGACTTTTTCATCACATATCAGCTCCAGTGTCAGAAAAGCGCTGGAAACAAGGAGATCTGCCTTTTTTTGGAAGAAATGGTTAAATTCTTGAATTTTTCATCACACATCATCCCAAATGTCACTAAACAGCTGGAAACGGGGAGATAAGCCTTTTTTGGAATCATTGATTAGGATTTCTGACTTTTTCATCACATGTCCGCCCAAGTGTCAGAAAAGCGCTGGAAACAGAGAGATAAGCCTTTTTTGGAAGAAATGGTTAAATTCTGGAATTTTTCATCACACATCATCCCAAATGTCACTAAACAGCTGGAAACGGGGAGATAAGCCTTTTTTGGAAGCATTGATTAAGATTTCTGACTTTTTCATCACATGTCAGCCCAAGTGTCAGAAAAGCTCTGGAAACAGGGAGATAAGCCTTTTTTGGAAGAAATGGTTAATTTCTGGAATTTTTCAACACACATCATCCCAAATGTCACTAAACAGCTGGAAACGGGGAGATAAGCCTTTTTTGGAAGCATTGATTAAGATTTCTGACTTTTTCATCACATGTCAGCCCAAGTGTCAGAAAAGCGCTGGAAACAGGGAGATCTGCCTTTTTTTGGAAGAAATGGTTAAATTCTTGAATTTTTCATCACACATCATCCCAAATGTCACTAAACAGCTGGAAACGGGAAGATAAGCCTTTTTTGGAAGCAATGGTTAAGATTTCTGACTTTTCATCACATGTCAGCCCAAGTGTCAGAAAAGCGCAGGAAACAGGGAGATAAGCCTTTTTTGGAAGAAATGGTTAAATTCTTGAATTTTTCATCACACATCATCCCAAATGTCACTAAACAGCTGGAAACGGGGAGATAAGCCTTTTTTTCGAAGCATTGATTAAGATTTCTGACTTTTTCATCACATGTCAGCCCAAGTGTCAGAAAAGCGCTGGAAACAGGGAGATCTGCCTTTTTTTGGAAGAAATGGTTAAATTCTTGAATTTTTCATCACACATCATCCCAAATGTCACTAAACAGCTGGAAACGGGAAGATAAGCCTTTTTTGGAAGCAATGGTTAACATTTTGACTTTTTCATCACATATCAGCTCCAGTGTCAGAAAAGCGCTGGAAACAGGGAGATCTGCCTTTTTTTGGAAGAAATGGTTAAATTCTTGAATTTTTCATCACACATCATCCCAAATGTCACTAAACAGCTGGAAACGGGGAGATAAGCCTTTTTTGGAAGCATTGATTAAGATTTCTGACTTTTTCATCACATATCAGCTCCAGTGTCAGAAAAGCGCTGGAAACAAGGAGATCTGCCTTTTTTTGGAAGAAATGGTTAAATTCTTGAATTTTTCATCACACATCATCCCAAATGTCACTAAACAGCTGGAAACGGGGAGATAAGCCTTTTTTGGAAGCATTGATTAAGATTTCTGACTTTTTCATCACATGTCAGCCCAAGTGTCAGAAAAGCGCTGGAAACAGGGAGATAAGCCTTTTTTGGAAGAAATGGTTAATTTCTGGAATTTTTCATCACACATCATCCCAAATGTCACTAAACAGCTGGAAACGGGGAGATAAGCCTTTTTTGGAAGCATTGATTAAGATTTCTGACTTTTTCATCACATGTCAGCCCAAGTGTCAGAAAAGCGCTGGAAACAGGGAGATCTGCCTTTTTTTGGAAGAAATGGTTAAATTCTTGAATTTTTCATCACACATCATCCCAAATGTCACTAAACAGCTGGAAACGGGAAGATAAGCCTTTTTTGGAAGCAATGGTTAAGATTTCTGACTTTTTCATCACATGTCAGCCCAAGTGTCAGAAAAGCGCAGGAAACAGGGAGATAAGCCTTTTTTGGAAGAAATGGTTAAATTCTGGAATTTTTCATCACACATCATCCCAAATGTCACTAAACAGCTGGAAACGGGGAGATAAGCCTTTTTTGGAAGCATTGATTAAGATTTCTGACTTTTTCATCACATGTCAGCCCAAGTGTCAGAAAAGCGCTGGAAACAGGGAGATAAGCCTTTTTTGGAAGAAATGGTTAAATTCTGGAATTTTTCATCACACATCATCCCAAATGTCACTAAACAGCTGGAAACGGGGAGATAAGCCTTTTTTGGAAGCAATGGTTAACATTTTGACTTTTTCATCACATATCAGCTCCAGTGTCAGAAAAGCGCTGGAAACAGGGAGATATGCCTTTTTTGGGAAGAAATGGTTAAATTCTTGAATTTTTCATCACACATCATCCCAAATGTCACTAAACAGCTGGAAACGGGGAGATAAGCCTTTTTTGGAAGCATTGATTAAGATTTCTGACTTTTTCATCACATGTCAGCTCCAGTGTCAGAAAAGCGCTGGAAACAGGGAGATCTGCCTTTTTTTGGAAGAAATGGTTAAATTCTTGAATTTTTCATCACACATCATCCCAAATGTCACTAAACAGCTGGAAACGGGGAGATAAGCCTTTTTTGGAAGCATTGATTAAGATTTCTGACTTTTTCATCACATGTCAGCTCCAGTGTCAGAAAAGCGCTGGAAACAGGGAGATATGCCTTTTTTGGGAAGAAATGGTTAAATTCTTGAATTTTTCATCACACATCATCCCAAATGTCACTAAACAGCTGGAAACGGGGAGATAAGCCTTTTTTGGAAGCAATGGTTAACATTTTGACTTTTTCATCACATATCAGCTCCAGTGTCAGAAAAGCGCTGGAAACAGGGAGATCTGCCTTTTTTTGGAAGAAATGGTTAAATTCTTGAATTTTTCATCACACATCATCCCAAATGTCACTAAACAGCTGGAAACGGGGAGATAAGCCTTTTTTGGAAGCATTGATTAAGATTTCTGACTTTTGCTTCACATATCAGCTCCAGTGTCAGAAAAGCGCTGGAAACAGGGAGATCTGCCTTTTTTTGGAAGAAATGGTTAAATTCTTGAATTTTTCATCACACATCATCCCAAATGTCACTAAACAGCTGGAAACGGGGAGATAAGCCTTTTTTGGAAGCATTGATTAAGATTTCTGACTTTTTCATCACATATCAGCTCCAGTGTCAGAAAAGCGCTGGAAACAGGGAGATAAGCCTTTTTTGGAAGAAATGGTTAAATTCTGGAATTTTTCATCACACATCATCCCAAATGTCACTAAACAGCTGGAAACGGGGAGATAAGCGCCTTTTTTTGGAAGAAATGGTTAAATTCTTGAATTTTTCATCACACATCATCCCAAATGTCACTAAACAGCTGGAAACGGGGAGATAAGCCTTTTTTGGAAGCATTGATTAAGATTTCTGACTTTTTCATCACATGTCAGCTCCAGTGTCAGAAAAGCGCTGGAAACAGGGAGATATGCCTTTTTTGGGAAGAAATGGTTAAATTCTTGAATTTTTCATCACACATCATCCCAAATGTCACTAAACAGCTGGAAACGGGGAGATAAGCCTTTTTTGGAAGCAATGGTTAACATTTTGACTTTTTCATCACATATCAGCTCCAGTGTCAGAAAAGCGCTGGAAACAGGGAGATCTGCCTTTTTTTGGAAGAAATGGTTAAATTCTTGAATTTTTCATCACACATCATCCCAAATGTCACTAAACAGCTGGAAACGGGGAGATAAGCCTTTTTTGGAAGCATTGATTAAGATTTCTGACTTTTTCATCACATGTCAGCCCAAGTGTCAGAAAAGCGCTGGAAACAGGGAGATAAGCCTTTTTTGGAAGAAATGGTTAAATTCTGGAATTTTTCATCACACATCATCCCAAATGTCACTAAACAGCTGGAAACGGGGAGATAAGCCTTTTTTGGAAGCAATGGTTAACATTTTGACTTTTTCATCACATATCAGCTCCAGTGTCAGAAAAGCGCTGGAAACAGGGAGATATGTCTTTTTTGGGAAGAAATGGTTAAATTCTTGAATTTTTCATCACACATCATCCCAAATGTCACTAAACAGCTGGAAACGGGGAGATAAGCCTTTTTTGGAAGCATTGATTAAGATTTCTGACTTTTTCATCACATGTCAGCCCAAGTGTCAGAAAAGCGCTGGAAACAGGGAGATCTGCGTTTTTTGGAAGAAATGGTTAAATTCTGGAATTTTTCATCACACATCATCCCAAATGTCACTAAACAGCTGGAAACGGGGAGATAAGCCTTTTTTGGAAGCAATGGTTAACATTTTGACTTTTTCATCACATATCAGCTCCAGTGTCAGAAAAGCGCTGGAAACAGGGAGATATGTCTTTTTTGGGAAGAAATGGTTAAATTCTTGAATTTTTCATCACACATCATCCCAAATGTCACTAAACAGCTGGAAACGGGGAGATAAGCCTTTTTTGGAAGCATTGATTAAGATTTCTGACTTTTTCATCACATGTCAGCCCAAGTGTCAGAAAAGCGCTGGAAACAGGGAGATAAGCCTTTTTTGGAAGAAATGGTTAAATTCTGGAATTTTTCATCACACATCATCCCAAATGTCACTAAACAGCTGGAAACGGGGAGATAAGCCTTTTTTGGAAGCAATGGTTAACATTTTGACTTTTTCATCACATATCAGCTCCAGTGTCAGAAAAGCGCTGGAAACAGGGAGATCTGCCTTTTTTTGGAAGAAATGGTTAAATTCTTGAATTTTTCATCACACATCATCCCAAATGTCACTAAACAGCTGGAAACGGGGAGATAAGCCTTTTTTGGAAGCATTGATTAAGATTTCTGACTTTTTCATCACATATCAGCTCCAGTGTCAGAAAAGCGCTGGAAACAGGGAGATAAGCCTTTTTTGGAAGAAATGGTTAAATTCTGGAATTTTTCATCACACATCATCCCAAATGTCACTAAACAGCTGGAAACGGGGAGATAAGCGCCTTTTTTTGGAAGAAATGGTTAAATTCTTGAATTTTTCATCACACATCATCCCAAATGTCACTAAACAGCTGGAAACGGGGAGATAAGCCTTTTTTGGAAGCATTGATTAAGATTTCTGACTTTTTCATCACATGTCAGCTCCAGTGTCAGAAAAGCGCTGGAAACAGGGAGATATGCCTTTTTTGGGAAGAAATGGTTAAATTCTTGAATTTTTCATCACACATCATCCCAAATGTCACTAAACAGCTGGAAACGGGGAGATAAGCCTTTTTTGGAAGCAATGGTTAACATTTTGACTTTTTCATCACATATCAGCTCCAGTGTCAGAAAAGCGCTGGAAACAGGGAGATCTGCCTTTTTTTGGAAGAAATGGTTAAATTCTTGAATTTTTCATCACACATCATCCCAAATGTCACTAAACAGCTGGAAACGGGGAGATAAGCCTTTTTTGGAAGCATTGATTAAGATTTCTGACTTTTTCATCACATGTCAGCCCAAGTGTCAGAAAAGCGCTGGAAACAGGGAGATAAGCCTTTTTTGGAAGAAATGGTTAAATTCTGGAATTTTTCATCACACATCATCCCAAATGTCACTAAACAGCTGGAAACGGGGAGATAAGCCTTTTTTGGAAGCAATGGTTAACATTTTGACTTTTTCATCACATATCAGCTCCAGTGTCAGAAAAGCGCTGGAAACAGGGAGATCTGCCTTTTTTTGGAAGAAATGGTTAAATTCTTGAATTTTTCATCACACATCATCCCAAATGTCACTAAACAGCTGGAAACGGGGAGATAAGCCTTTTTTGGAAGCATTGATTAAGATTTCTGACTTTTTCATCACATATCAGCTCCAGTGTCAGAAAAGCGCTGGAAACAGGGAGATAAGCCTTTTTTGGAAGAAATGGTTAAATTCTGGAATTTTTCATCACACATCATCCCAAATGTCACTAAACAGCTGGAAACGGGGAGATAAGCGCCTTTTTTTGGAAGAAATGGTTAAATTCTTGAATTTTTCATCACACATCATCCCAAATGTCACTAAACAGCTGGAAACGGGGAGATAAGCCTTTTTTGGAAGCATTGATTAAGATTTCTGACTTTTTCATCACATGTCAGCTCCAGTGTCAGAAAAGCGCTGGAAACAGGGAGATATGCCTTTTTTGGGAAGAAATGGTTAAATTCTTGAATTTTTCATCACACATCATCCCAAATGTCACTAAACAGCTGGAAACGGGGAGATAAGCCTTTTTTGGAAGCAATGGTTAACATTTTGACTTTTTCATCACATATCAGCTCCAGTGTCAGAAAAGCGCTGGAAACAGGGAGATCTGCCTTTTTTTGGAAGAAATGGTTAAATTCTTGAATTTTTCATCACACATCATCCCAAATGTCACTAAACAGCTGGAAACGGGGAGATAAGCCTTTTTTGGAAGCATTGATTAAGATTTCTGACTTTTTCATCACATGTCAGCCCAAGTGTCAGAAAAGCGCTGGAAACAGGGAGATAAGCCTTTTTTGGAAGAAATGGTTAAATTCTGGAATTTTTCATCACACATCATCCCAAATGTCACTAAACAGCTGGAAACGGGGAGATAAGCCTTTTTTGGAAGCAATGGTTAACATTTTGACTTTTTCATCACATATCAGCTCCAGTGTCAGAAAAGCGCTGGAAACAGGGAGATATGTCTTTTTTGGGAAGAAATGGTTAAATTCTTGAATTTTTCATCACACATCATCCCAAATGTCACTAAACAGCTGGAAACGGGGAGATAAGCCTTTTTTGGAAGCATTGATTAAGATTTCTGACTTTTTCATCACATGTCAGCCCAAGTGTCAGAAAAGCGCTGGAAACAGGGAGATCTGCGTTTTTTGGAAGAAATGGTTAAATTCTGGAATTTTTCATCACACATCATCCCAAATGTCACTAAACAGCTGGAAACGGGGAGATAAGCCTTTTTTGGAAGCAATGGTTAACATTTTGACTTTTTCATCACATATCAGCTCCAGTGTCAGAAAAGCGCTGGAAACAGGGAGATATGTCTTTTTTGGGAAGAAATGGTTAAATTCTTGAATTTTTCATCACACATCATCCCAAATGTCACTAAACAGCTGGAAACGGGGAGATAAGCCTTTTTTGGAAGCATTGATTAAGATTTCTGACTTTTTCATCACATGTCAGCCCAAGTGTCAGAAAAGCGCTGGAAACAGGGAGATAAGCCTTTTTTGGAAGAAATGGTTAAATTCTGGAATTTTTCATCACACATCATCCCAAATGTCACTAAACAGCTGGAAACGGGGAGATAAGCCTTTTTTGGAAGCAATGGTTAACATTTTGACTTTTTCATCACATATCAGCTCCAGTGTCAGAAAAGCGCTGGAAACAGGGAGATATGCCTTTTTTGGGAAGAAATGGTTAAATTCTTGAATTTTTCATCACACATCATCCCAAATGTCACTAAACAGCTGGAAACGGGGAGATAAGCCTTTTTTGGAAGCATTGATTAAGATTTCTGACTTTTTCATCACATGTCAGTCCAAGTGTCAGAAAAGCGCTGGAAACAGGGAGATAAGCCTTTTTTGGAAGAAATGGTTAAATTCTGGAATTTTTCATCACACATCATCCCAAATGTCACTAAACAGCTGGAAACGGGGAGATAAGCCTTTTTTGGAAGCAATGGTTAACATTTTGACTTTTTCATCACATATCAGCTCCAGTGTCAGAAAAGCGCTGGAAACAGGGAGATATGCCTTTTTTGGAAGAAATGGTTAAATTCTTGAATTTTTCATCACACATCATCCCAAATGTCACTAAACAGCTGGAAACGGGGAGATAAGCCTTTTTTGGAAGCATTGATTAAGATTTCTGACTTTTTCATCACATGTCAGCCCAAGTGTCAGAAAAGCGCTGGAAACAGGGAGATCTGCCTTTTTTTGGAAGAAATGGTTAAATTCTTGAATTTTTCATCACACATCATCCCAAATGTCACTAAACAGCTGGAAACGGGGAGATAAGCCTTTTTTGGAAGCAATGGTTAACATTTTGACTTTTTCATCACATATCAGCTCCAGTGTCAGAAAAGCGCTGGAAACAGGGAGATCTGCCTTTTTTTGGAAGAAATGGTTAAATTCTTGAATTTTTCATCACACATCATCCCAAATGTCACTAAACAGCTGGAAACGGGGAGATAAGCCTTTTTTGGAAGCATTGATTAAGATTTCTGACTTTTTCATCACATATCAGCTCCAGTGTCAGAAAAGCGCTGGAAAAAGGGAGATCTGCCTTTTTTTGGAAGAAATGGTTAAATTCTTGAATTTTTCATCACACATCATCCCAAATGTCACTAAACAGCTGGAAACGGGGAGATAAGCCTTTTTTGGAAGCATTGATTAAGATTTCTGACTTTTTCATCACATGTCAGCCCAAGTGTCAGAAAAGCGCTGGAAACAGGGAGATAAGCCTTTTTTGGAAGAAATGGTTAAATTCTGGAATTTTTCATCACACATCATCCCAAATGTCACTAAACAGCTGGAAACGGGGAGATAAGCCTTTTTTGGAAGCATTGATTAAGATTTCTGACTTTTTCATCACATGTCAGCCCAAGTGTCAGAAAAGCGCTGGAAACAGGGAGATAAGCCTTTTTTGGAAGAAATGGTTAAATTCTGGAATTTTTCATCACACATCATCCCAAATGTCACTAAACAGCTGGAAACGGGGAGATAAGCGCCTTTTTTTGGAAGAAATGGTTAAATTCTTGAATTTTTCATCACACATCATCCCAAATGTCACTAAACAGCTGGAAACGGGGAGATAAGCCTTTTTTGGAAGCATTGATTAAGATTTCTGACTTTTTCATCACATGTCAGCTCCAGTGTCAGAAAAGCGCTGGAAACAGGGAGATATGCCTTTTTTGGGAAGAAATGGTTAAATTCTTGAATTTTTCATCACACATCATCCCAAATGTCACTAAAAAGCTGGAAACGGGGAGATAAGCCTTTTTTGGAAGCAATGGTTAACATTTTGACTTTTTCATCACATATCAGCTCCAGTGTCAGAAAAGCGCTGGAAACAGGGAGATCTGCCTTTTTTTGGAAGAAATGGTTAAATTCTTGAATTTTTCATCACACATCATCCCAAATGTCACTAAACAGCTGGAAACGGGGAGATAAGCCTTTTTTGGAAGCATTGATTAAGATTTCTGACTTTTTCATCACATGTCAGCCCAAGTGTCAGAAAAGCGCTGGAAACAGGGAGATAAGCCTTTTTTGGAAGAAATGGTTAAATTCTGGAATTTTTCATCACACATCATCCCAAATGTCACTAAACAGCTGGAAACGGGGAGATAAGCCTTTTTTGGAAGCAATGTTTAACATTTTGACTTTTTCATCACATATCAGCTCCAGTGTCAGAAAAGCGCTGGAAACAGGGAGATATGCCTTTTTTGGGAAGAAATGGTTAAATTCTTGAATTTTTCATCACACATCATCCCAAATGTCACTAAACAGCTGGAAACGGGGAGATAAGCCTTTTTTGGAAGCATTGATTAAGATTTCTGACTTTTTCATCACATGTCAGCCCAAGTGTCAGAAAAGCGCTGGAAACAGGGAGATCTGCCTTTTTTTGGAAGAAATGGTTAAATTCTTGAATTTTTCATCACACGTCATCCCAAATGTCACTAAACAGCTGGAAACGGGGAGATAAGCCTTTTTTGGAAGCATTGATTAAGATTTCTGACTTTTTCATCACATGTCAGCCCAAGTGTCAGAAAAGCGCTGGAAACAGGGAGATAAGCCTTTTTTGGAAGAAATGGTTAAATTCTGGAATTTTTCATCACACATCATCCCAAATGTCACTAAACAGCTGGAAACGGGGAGATAAGCCTTTTTTGGAAGCAATGGTTAACATTTTGACTTTTTCATCACATATCAGCTCCAGTGTCAGAAAAGCGCTGGAAACAGGGAGATATGCCTTTTTTGGGAAGAAATGGTTAAATTCTTGAATTTTTCATCACACATCATCCCAAATGTCACTAAACAGCTGGAAACGGGGAGATAAGCCTTTTTTGGAAGCATTGATTAAGATTTCTGACTTTTTCATCACATGTCAGCCCAAGTGTCAGAAAAGCGCTGGAAACAGGGAGATAAGCCTTTTTTGGAAGAAATGGTTAAATTCTGGAATTTTTCATCACACATCATCCCAAATGTCACTAAACAGCTGGAAACGGGGAGATAAGCCTTTTTTGGAAGCAATGGTTAACATTTTGACTTTTTCATCACATATCAGCTCCAGTGTCAGAAAAGCGCTGGAAACAGGGAGATCTGCCTTTTTTTGGAAGAAATGGTTAAATTCTTGAATTTTTCATCACACATCATCCCAAATGTCACTAAACAGCTGGAAACGGGGAGATAAGCCTTTTTTGGAAGCATTGATTAAGATTTCTGACTTTTTCATCACATGTCAGCTCCAGTGTCAGAAAAGCGCTGGAAACAGGGAGATATGCCTTTTTTGGGAAGAAATGGTTAAATTCTTGAATTTTTCATCACACATCATCCCAAATGTCACTAAAAAGCTGGAAACGGGGAGATAAGCCTTTTTTGGAAGCAATGGTTAACATTTTGACTTTTTCATCACATATCAGCTCCAGTGTCAGAAAAGCGCTGGAAACAGGGAGATCTGCCTTTTTTTGGAAGAAATGGTTAAATTCTTGAATTTTTCATCACACATCATCCCAAATGTCACTAAACAGCTGGAAACGGGGAGATAAGCCTTTTTTGGAAGCATTGATTAAGATTTCTGACTTTTTCATCACATGTCAGCCCAAGTGTCAGAAAAGCGCTGGAAACAGGGAGATAAGCCTTTTTTGGAAGAAATGGTTAAATTCTGGAATTTTTCATCACACATCATCCCAAATGTCACTAAACAGCTGGAAACGGGGAGATAAGCCTTTTTTGGAAGCAATGTTTAACATTTTGACTTTTTCATCACATATCAGCTCCAGTGTCAGAAAAGCGCTGGAAACAGGGAGATATGCCTTTTTTGGGAAGAAATGGTTAAATTCTTGAATTTTTCATCACACATCATCCCAAATGTCACTAAACAGCTGGAAACGGGGAGATAAGCCTTTTTTGGAAGCATTGATTAAGATTTCTGACTTTTTCATCACATGTCAGCCCAAGTGTCAGAAAAGCGCTGGAAACAGGGAGATCTGCCTTTTTTTGGAAGAAATGGTTAAATTCTTGAATTTTTCATCACACGTCATCCCAAATGTCACTAAACAGCTGGAAACGGGGAGATAAGCCTTTTTTGGAAGCATTGATTAAGATTTCTGACTTTTTCATCACATGTCAGCCCAAGTGTCAGAAAAGCGCTGGAAACAGGGAGATAAGCCTTTTTTGGAAGAAATGGTTAAATTCTGGAATTTTTCATCACACATCATCCCAAATGTCACTAAACAGCTGGAAACGGGGAGATAAGCCTTTTTTGGAAGCAATGGTTAACATTTTGACTTTTTCATCACATATCAGCTCCAGTGTCAGAAAAGCGCTGGAAACAGGGAGATCTGCCTTTTTTTGGAAGAAATGGTTAAATTCTTGAATTTTTCATCACACATCATCCCAAATGTCACTAAACAGCTGGAAACGGGGAGATAAGCCTTTTTTGGAAGCATTGATTAAGATTTCTGACTTTTTCATCACATATCAGCTCCAGTGTCAGAAAAGCGCTGGAAACAGGGAGATCTGCCTTTTTTTGGAAGAAATGGTTAAATTCTTGAATTTTTCATCACACATCATCCCAAATGTCACTAAACAGCTGGAAACGGGGAGATAAGCCTTTTTTGGAAGCATTGATTAAGATTTCTGACTTTTTCATCACATGTCAGCCCAAGTGTCAGAAAAGCGCTGGAAACAGGGAGATAAGCCTTTTTTGGAAGAAATGGTTAAATTCTGGAATTTTTCATCACACATCATCCCAAATGTCACTAAACAGCTGGAAACGGGGAGATAAGCCTTTTTTGGAAGCATTGATTAAGATTTCTGACTTTTTCATCACATGTCAGCCCAAGTGTCAGAAAAGCGCTGGAAACAGGGAGATAAGCCTTTTTTGGAAGAAATGGTTAAATTCTGGAATTTTTCATCACACATCATCCCAAATGTCACTAAACAGCTGGAAACGGGGAGATAAGCCTTTTTTGGAAGCATTGATTAAGATTTCTGACTTTTTCATCACATGTCAGCTCCAGTGTCAGAAAAGCGCTGGAAACAGGGAGATCTGCCTTTTTTTGGAAGAAATGGTTAAATTCTTGAATTTTTCATCACACATCATCCCAAATGTCACTAAACAGCTGGAAACGGGGAGATAAGCCTTTTTTGGAAGCATTGATTAAGATTTCTGACTTTTTCATCACATGTCAGCCCAAGTGTCAGAAAAGCGCTGGAAACAGGGAGATAAGCCTTTTTTGGAAGAAATGGTTAAATTCTGGAATTTTTCATCACACATCATCCCAAATGTCACTAAACAGCTGGAAACGGGGAGATAAGCCTTTTTTGGAAGCAATGGTTAACATTTTGACTTTTTCATCACTAATCAGCTCCAGTGTCAGAAAAGCGCTGGAAACAGGGAGATATGCCTTTTTTGGGAAGAAATGGTTAAATTCTTGAATTTTTCATCACACATCATCCCAAATGTCACTAAACAGCTGGAAACGGGGAGATAAGCCTTTTTTGGAAGCATTGATTAAGATTTCTGACTTTTTCATCACATGTCAGCTCCAGTGTCAGAAAAGCGCTGGAAACAGGGAGATCTGCCTTTTTTTGGAAGAAATGGTTAAATTCTTGAATTTTTCATCACACATCATCCCAAATGTCACTAAACAGCTGGAAACGGGGAGATAAGCCTTTTTTGGAAGCATTGATTAAGATTTCTGACTTTTTCATCACATGTCAGCCCAAGTGTCAGAAAAGCGCTGGAAACAGGGAGATAAGCCTTTTTTGGAAGAAATGGTTAAATTCTGGAATTTTTCATCACACATCATCCCAAATGTCACTAAACAGCTGGAAACGGGGAGATAAGCCTTTTTTGGAAGCAATGGTTAACATTTTGACTTTTTCATCACATGTCAGCTCCAGTGTCAGAAAAGCGCTGGAAACAGGGAGATAAGCCTTTTTTGGAAGAAATGGTTAAATTCTGGAATTTTTCATCACACATCATCCCAAATGTCACTAAACAGCTGGAAACGGGGAGATAAGCCTTTTTTGGAAGCAATGGTTAACATTTTGACTTTTTCATCACATGTCAGCTCCAGTGTCAGAAAAGCGCTGGAAACAGGGAGATAAGCCTTTTTTGGAAGAAATGGTTAAATTCTGGAATTTTTCATCACACATCATCCCAAATGTCACTAAACAGCTGGAAACGGGGAGATAAGCCTTTTTTGGAAGCAATGGTTAACATTTTGACTTTTTCATCACATATCAGCTCCAGTGTCAGAAAAGCGCTGGAAACAGGGAGATATGCCTTTTTTGGGAAGAAATGGTTAAATTCTTGAATTTTTCATCACACATCATCCCAAATGTCACTAAACAGCTGGAAACGGGGAGATAAGCCTTTTTTGGAAGCATTGATTAAGATTTCTGACTTTTTCATCACATGTCAGCCCAAGTGTCAGAAAAGCGCTGGAAACAGGGAGATCTGCGTTTTTTTGGAAGAAATGGTTAAATTCTTGAATTTTTCATCACACATCATCCCAAATGTCACTAAACAGCTGGAAACGGGGAGATAAGCCTTTTTTGGAAGCATTGATTAAGATTTCTGACTTTTTCATCACATGTCAGCCCAAGTGTCAGAAAAGCGCTGGAAACAGGGAGATAAGCCTTTTTTGGAAGAAATGGTTAAATTCTGGAATTTTTCATCACACATCATCCCAAATGTCACTAAACAGCTGGAAACGGGGAGATAAGCCTTTTTTGGAAGCAATGGTTAACATTTTGACTTTTTCATCACATATCAGCTCCAGTGTCAGAAAAGCGCTGGAAACAGGGAGATATGCCTTTTTTGGGAAGAAATGGTTAAATTCTTGAATTTTTCATCACACATCATCCCAAATGTCACTAAACAGCTGGAAACGGGGAGATAAGCCTTTTTTGGAAGCATTGATTAAGATTTCTGACTTTTTCATCACATGTCAGCCCAAGGTCAGAAAAGCGCTGGAAACAGGGAGATAAGCCTTTTTTGGAAGAAATGGTTAAATTCTGGAATTTTTCATCACACATCATCCCAAATGTCACTAAACAGCTGGAAACGGGGAGATAAGCCTTTTTTGGAAGCAATGGTTAACATTTTGACTTTTTCATCACATATCAGCTCCAGTGTCAGAAAAGCGCTGGAAACAGGGAGATATGCCTTTTTTGGGAAGAAATGGTTAAATTCTTGAATTTTTCATCACACATCATCCCAAATGTCACTAAACAGCTGGAAACGGGGAGATAAGCCTTTTTTGGAAGCAATGGTTAACATTTTGACTTTTTCATCACATATCAGCTCCAGTGTCAGAAAAGCGCTGGAAACAGGGAGATCTGCCTTTTTTTGGAAGAAATGGTTAAATTCTTGAATTTTTCATCACACATCATCCCAAATGTCACTAAACAGCTGGAAACGGGGAGATAAGCCTTTTTTGGAAGCATTGATTAAGATTTCTGACTTTTTCATCACATATCAGCTCCAGTGTCAGAAAAGCGCTGGAAACAGGGAGATCTGCCTTTTTTTGGAAGAAATGGTTAAATTCTTGAATTTTTCATCACACATCTTCCCAAATGTCACTAAACAGCTGGAAACGGGGAGATAAGCCTTTTTTGGAAGCATTGATTAAGATTTCTGACTTTTTCATCACATGTCAGCCCAAGTGTCAGAAAAGCGCTGGAAACAGGGAGATAAGCCTTTTTTGGAAGAAATGGTTAAATTCTGGAATTTTTCATCACACATCATCCCAAATGTCACTAAACAGCTGGAAACGGGGAGATAAGCCTTTTTTGGAAGCATTGATTAAGATTTCTGACTTTTTCATCACATGTCAGCCCAAGTGTCAGAAAAGCGCTGGAAACAGGGAGATAAGCCTTTTTTGGAAGAAATGGTTAAATTCTGGAATTTTTCATCACACATCATCCCAAATGTCACTAAACAGCTGGAAACGGGGAGATAAGCCTTTTTTGGATGCATTGATTAAGATTTCTGACTTTTTCATCACATGTCAGCTCCAGTGTCAGAAAAGCGCTGGAAACAGGGAGATCTGCCTTTTTTTGGAAGAAATGGTTAAATTCTTGAATTTTTCATCACACATCATCCCAAATGTCACTAAACAGCTGGAAACGGGGAGATAAGCCTTTTTTGGAAGCATTGATTAAGATTTCTGACTTTTTCATCACATGTCAGCCCAAGTGTCAGAAAAGCGCTGGAAACAGGGAGATAAGCCTTTTTTGGAAGAAATGGTTAAATTCTGGAATTTTTCATCACACATCATCCCAAATGTCACTAAACAGCTGGAAACGGGGAGATAAGCCTTTTTTGGAAGCAATGGTTAACATTTTGACTTTTTCATCACTAATCAGCTCCAGTGTCAGAAAAGCGCTGGAAACAGGGAGATAAGCCTTTTTTGGAAGAAATGGTTAAATTCTTGAATTTTTCATCACACATCATCCCAAATGTCACTAAACAGCTGGAAACGGGGAGATAAGCCTTTTTTGGAAGCATTGATTAAGATTTCTGACTTTTTCATCACATGTCAGCTCCAGTGTCAGAAAAGCGCTGGAAACAGGGAGATCTGCCTTTTTTTGGAAGAAATGGTTAAATTCTTGAATTTTTCATCACACATCATCCCAAATGTCACTAAACAGCTGGAAACGGGGAGATAAGCCTTTTTTGGAAGCATTGATTAAGATTTCTGACTTTTTCATCACATGTCAGCCCAAGTGTCAGAAAAGCGCTGGAAACAGGGAGATAAGCCTTTTTTGGAAGAAATGGTTAAATTCTGGAATTTTTCATCACACATCATCCCAAATGTCACTAAACAGCTGGAAACGGGGAGATAAGCCTTTTTTGGAAGCAATGGTTAACATTTTGACTTTTTCATCACATGTCAGCTCCAGTGTCAGAAAAGCGCTGGAAACAGGGAGATAAGCCTTTTTTGGAAGAAATGGTTAAATTCTGGAATTTTTCATCACACATCATCCCAAATGTCACTAAACAGCTGGAAACGGGGAGATAAGCCTTTTTTGGAAGCAATGGTTAACATTTTGACTTTTTCATCACATATCAGCTCCAGTGTCAGAAAAGCGCTGGAAACAGGGAGATATGCCTTTTTTGGGAAGAAATGGTTAAATTCTTGAATTTTTCATCACACATCATCCCAAATGTCACTAAACAGCTGGAAACGGGGAGATAAGCCTTTTTTGGATGCATTGATTAAGATTTCTGACTTTTTCATCACATGTCAGCTCCAGTGTCAGAAAAGCGCTGGAAACAGGGAGATCTGCCTTTTTTTGGAAGAAATGGTTAAATTCTTGAATTTTTCATCACACATCATCCCAAATGTCACTAAACAGCTGGAAACGGGGAGATAAGCCTTTTTTGGAAGCATTGATTAAGATTTCTGACTTTTTCATCACATGTCAGCCCAAGTGTCAGAAAAGCGCTGGAAACAGGGAGATAAGCCTTTTTTGGAAGAAATGGTTAAATTCTGGAATTTTTCATCACACATCATCCCAAATGTCACTAAACAGCTGGAAACGGGGAGATAAGCCTTTTTTGGAAGCAATGGTTAACATTTTGACTTTTTCATCACTAATCAGCTCCAGTGTCAGAAAAGCGCTGGAAACAGGGAGATATGCCTTTTTTGGGAAGAAATGGTTAAATTCTTGAATTTTTCATCACACATCATCCCAAATGTCACTAAACAGCTGGAAACGGGGAGATAAGCCTTTTTTGGAAGCATTGATTAAGATTTCTGACTTTTTCATCACGTCAGCCCAAGTGTCAGAAAAGCGCTGGAAACAGGGAGATAAGCCTTTTTTGGAAGAAATGGTTAAATTCTGGAATTTTTCATCACACATCATCCCAAATGTCACTAAACAGCTGGAAACGGGGAGATAAGCCTTTTTTGGAAGCAATGGTTAACATTTTGACTTTTTCATCACATGTCAGCTCCAGTGTCAGAAAAGCGCTGGAAACAGGGAGATAAGCCTTTTTTGGAAGAAATGGTTAAATTCTGGAATTTTTCATCACACATCATCCCAAATGTCACTAAACAGCTGGAAACGGGGAGATAAGCCTTTTTTGGAAGCAATGGTTAACATTTTGACTTTTTCATCACATGTCAGCTCCAGTGTCAGAAAAGCGCTGGAAACAGGGAGATAAGCCTTTTTTGGAAGAAATGGTTAAATTCTGGAATTTTTCATCACACATCATCCCAAATGTCACTAAACAGCTGGAAACGGGGAGATAAGCCTTTTTTGGAAGCAATGGTTAACATTTTGACTTTTTCATCACATATCAGCTCCAGTGTCAGAAAAGCGCTGGAAACAGGGAGATATGCCTTTTTTGGGAAGAAATGGTTAAATTCTTGAATTTTTCATCACACATCATCCCAAATGTCACTAAACAGCTGGAAACGGGGAGATAAGCCTTTTTTGGAAGCATTGATTAAGATTTCTGACTTTTTCATCACATGTCAGCCCAAGTGTCAGAAAAGCGCTGGAAACAGGGAGATCTGCGTTTTTTTGGAAGAAATGGTTAAATTCTTGAATTTTTCATCACACATCATCCCAAATGTCACTAAACAGCTGGAAACGGGGAGATAAGCCTTTTTTGGAAGCATTGATTAAGATTTCTGACTTTTTCATCACATGTCAGCCCAAGTGTCAGAAAAGCGCTGGAAACAGGGAGATAAGCCTTTTTTGGAAGAAATGGTTAAATTCTGGAATTTTTCATCACACATCATCCCAAATGTCACTAAACAGCTGGAAACGGGGAGATAAGCCTTTTTTGGAAGCAATGGTTAGCATTTTGACTTTTTCATCACATATCAGCTCCAGTGTCAGAAAAGCGCTGGAAACAGGGAGATATGCCTTTTTTGGGAAGAAATGGTTAAATTCTTGAATTTTTCATCACACATCATCCCAAATGTCACTAAACAGCTGGAAACGGGGAGATAAGCCTTTTTTGGAAGCATTGATTAAGATTTCTGACTTTTTCATCACATGTCAGCCCAAGGTCAGAAAAGCGCTGGAAACAGGGAGATAAGCCTTTTTTGGAAGAAATGGTTAAATTCTGGAATTTTTCATCACACATCATCCCAAATGTCACTAAACAGCTGGAAACGGGGAGATAAGCCTTTTTTGGAAGCAATGGTTAACATTTTGACTTTTTCATCACATATCAGCTCCAGTGTCAGAAAAGCGCTGGAAACAGGGAGATATGCCTTTTTTGGGAAGAAATGGTTAAATTCTTGAATTTTTCATCACACATCATCCCAAATGTCACTAAACAGCTGGAAACGGGGAGATAAGCCTTTTTTGGAAGCAATGGTTAACATTTTGACTTTTTCATCACATATCAGCTCCAGTGTCAGAAAAGCGCTGGAAACAGGGAGATCTGCCTTTTTTTGGAAGAAATGGTTAAATTCTTGAATTTTTCATCACACATCATCCCAAATGTCACTAAACAGCTGGAAACGGGGAGATAAGCCTTTTTTGGAAGCATTGATTAAGATTTCTGACTTTTTCATCACATATCAGCTCCAGTGTCAGAAAAGCGCTGGAAACAGGGAGATCTGCCTTTTTTTGGAAGAAATGGTTAAATTCTTGAATTTTTCATCACACATCTTCCCAAATGTCACTAAACAGCTGGAAACGGGGAGATAAGCCTTTTTTGGAAGCATTGATTAAGATTTCTGACTTTTTCATCACATGTCAGCCCAAGTGTCAGAAAAGCGCTGGAAACAGGGAGATAAGCCTTTTTTGGAAGAAATGGTTAAATTCTGGAATTTTTCATCACACATCATCCCAAATGTCACTAAACAGCTGGAAACGGGGAGATAAGCCTTTTTTGGAAGCATTGATTAAGATTTCTGACTTTTTCATCACATGTCAGCCCAAGTGTCAGAAAAGCGCTGGAAACAGGGAGATAAGCCTTTTTTGGAAGAAATGGTTAAATTCTGGAATTTTTCATCACACATCATCCCAAATGTCACTAAACAGCTGGAAACGGGGAGATAAGCCTTTTTTGGATGCATTGATTAAGATTTCTGACTTTTTCATCACATGTCAGCTCCAGTGTCAGAAAAGCGCTGGAAACAGGGAGATCTGCCTTTTTTTGGAAGAAATGGTTAAATTCTTGAATTTTTCATCACACATCATCCCAAATGTCACTAAACAGCTGGAAACGGGGAGATAAGCCTTTTTTGGAAGCATTGATTAAGATTTCTGACTTTTTCATCACATGTCAGCCCAAGTGTCAGAAAAGCGCTGGAAACAGGGAGATAAGCCTTTTTTGGAAGAAATGGTTAAATTCTGGAATTTTTCATCACACATCATCCCAAATGTCACTAAACAGCTGGAAACGGGGAGATAAGCCTTTTTTGGAAGCAATGGTTAACATTTTGACTTTTTCATCACTAATCAGCTCCAGTGTCAGAAAAGCGCTGGAAACAGGGAGATAAGCCTTTTTTGGAAGAAATGGTTAAATTCTTGAATTTTTCATCACACATCATCCCAAATGTCACTAAACAGCTGGAAACGGGGAGATAAGCCTTTTTTGGAAGCATTGATTAAGATTTCTGACTTTTTCATCACATGTCAGCTCCAGTGTCAGAAAAGCGCTGGAAACAGGGAGATCTGCCTTTTTTTGGAAGAAATGGTTAAATTCTTGAATTTTTCATCACACATCATCCCAAATGTCACTAAACAGCTGGAAACGGGGAGATAAGCCTTTTTTGGAAGCATTGATTAAGATTTCTGACTTTTTCATCACATGTCAGCCCAAGTGTCAGAAAAGCGCTGGAAACAGGGAGATAAGCCTTTTTTGGAAGAAATGGTTAAATTCTGGAATTTTTCATCACACATCATCCCAAATGTCACTAAACAGCTGGAAACGGGGAGATAAGCCTTTTTTGGAAGCAATGGTTAACATTTTGACTTTTTCATCACATGTCAGCTCCAGTGTCAGAAAAGCGCTGGAAACAGGGAGATAAGCCTTTTTTGGAAGAAATGGTTAAATTCTGGAATTTTTCATCACACATCATCCCAAATGTCACTAAACAGCTGGAAACGGGGAGATAAGCCTTTTTTGGAAGCAATGGTTAACATTTTGACTTTTTCATCACATATCAGCTCCAGTGTCAGAAAAGCGCTGGAAACAGGGAGATATGCCTTTTTTGGGAAGAAATGGTTAAATTCTTGAATTTTTCATCACACATCATCCCAAATGTCACTAAACAGCTGGAAACGGGGAGATAAGCCTTTTTTGGATGCATTGATTAAGATTTCTGACTTTTTCATCACATGTCAGCTCCAGTGTCAGAAAAGCGCTGGAAACAGGGAGATCTGCCTTTTTTTGGAAGAAATGGTTAAATTCTTGAATTTTTCATCACACATCATCCCAAATGTCACTAAACAGCTGGAAACGGGGAGATAAGCCTTTTTTGGAAGCATTGATTAAGATTTCTGACTTTTTCATCACATGTCAGCCCAAGTGTCAGAAAAGCGCTGGAAACAGGGAGATAAGCCTTTTTTGGAAGAAATGGTTAAATTCTGGAATTTTTCATCACACATCATCCCAAATGTCACTAAACAGCTGGAAACGGGGAGATAAGCCTTTTTTGGAAGCAATGGTTAACATTTTGACTTTTTCATCACTAATCAGCTCCAGTGTCAGAAAAGCGCTGGAAACAGGGAGATATGCCTTTTTTGGGAAGAAATGGTTAAATTCTTGAATTTTTCATCACACATCATCCCAAATGTCACTAAACAGCTGGAAACGGGGAGATAAGCCTTTTTTGGAAGCATTGATTAAGATTTCTGACTTTTTCATCACGTCAGCCCAAGTGTCAGAAAAGCGCTGGAAACAGGGAGATAAGCCTTTTTTGGAAGAAATGGTTAAATTCTTGAATTTTTCATCACACATCATCCCAAATGTCACTAAACAGCTGGAAACGGGGAGATAAGCCTTTTTTGGAAGCAATGGTTAACATTTTGACTTTTTCATCACATATCAGCTCCAGTGTCAGAAAAGCGCTGGAAACAGGGAGATCTGCCTTTTTTTGGAAGAAATGGTTAAATTCTTGAATTTTTCATCACACATCATCCCAAATGTCACTAAACAGCTGGAAACGGGGAGATAAGCCTTTTTTGGAAGCATTGATTAAGATTTCTGACTTTTTCATCACATATCAGCTCCAGTGTCAGAAAAGCGCTGGAAACAGGGAGATCTGCCTTTTTTTGGAAGAAATGGTTAAATTCTTGAATTTTTCATCACACATCATCCCAAATGTCACTAAACAGCTGGAAACGGGGAGATAAGCCTTTTTTGGAAGCATTGATTAAGATTTCTGACTTTTTCATCACATGTCAGCCCAAGTGTCAGAAAAGCGCTGGAAACAGGGAGATAAGCCTTTTTTGGAAGAAATGGTTAAATTCTGGAATTTTTCATCACACATCATCCCAAATGTCACTAAACAGCTGGAAACGGGGAGATAAGCCTTTTTTGGAAGCAATGGTTAACATTTTGACTTTTTCATCACATGTCAGCTCCAGTGTCAGAAAAGCGCTGGAAACAGGGAATTAAGCCTTTTTTGGAAGAAATGGTTAAATTCTGGAATTTTTCATCACACATCATCCCAAATGTCACTAAACAGCTGGAAACGGGGAGATAAGCCTTTTTTGGAAGCAATGGTTAACATTTTGACTTTTTCATCACATATCAGCTCCAGTGTCAGAAAAGCGCTGGAAACAGGGAGATATGCCTTTTTTGGGAAGAAATGGTTAAATTCTTGAATTTTTCATCACACATCATCCCAAATGTCACTAAACAGCTGGAAACGGGGAGATAAGCCTTTTTTGGAAGCATTGATTAAGATTTCTGACTTTTTCATCACATGTCAGCCCAAGTGTCAGAAAAGCGCTGGAAACAGGGAGATCTGCCTTTTTTTGGAAGAAATGGTTAAATTCTTGAATTTTTCATCACACATCATCCCAAATGTCACTAAACAGCTGGAAACGGGGAGATAAGCCTTTTTTGGAAGCATTGATTAAGATTTCTGACTTTTTCATCACATGTCAGCCCAAGTGTCAGAAAAGCGCTGGAAACAGGGAGATAAGCCTTTTTTGGAAGAAATGGTTAAATTCTTGAATTTTTCATCACACATCATCCCAAATGTCACTAAACAGCTGGAAACGGGGAGATAAGCCTTTTTTGGAAGCATTGATTAAGATTTCTGACTTTTTCATCACATGTCAGCCCAAGTGTCAGAAAAGCGCTGGAAACAGGGAGATAAGCCTTTTTTGGAAGAAATGGTTAAATTCTGGAATTTTTCATCACACATCATCCCAAATGTCACTAAACAGCTGGAAACGGGGAGATAAGCCTTTTTTGGATGCATTGATTAAGATTTCTGACTTTTTCATCACATGTCAGCTCCAGTGTCAGAAAAGCGCTGGAAACAGGGAGATCTGCCTTTTTTTGGAAGAAATGGTTAAATTCTTGAATTTTTCATCACACATCATCCCAAATGTCACTAAACAGCTGGAAACGGGGAGATAAGCCTTTTTTGGAAGCATTGATTAAGATTTCTGACTTTTTCATCACATGTCAGCCCAAGTGTCAGAAAAGCGCTGGAAACAGGGAGATAAGCCTTTTTTGGAAGAAATGGTTAAATTCTTGAATTTTTCATCACACATCATCCCAAATGTCACTAAACAGCTGTAAACGGGGAGATAAGCCTTTTTTGGAAGCAATGGTTAACATTTTGACTTTTTCATCACATATCAGCTCCAGTGTCAGAAAAGCGCTGGAAACAGGGAGATATGCCTTTTTTGGGAAGAAATGGTTAAATTCTTGAATTTTTCATCACACATCATCCCAAATGTCACTAAACAGCTGGAAACGGGGAGATAAGCCTTTTTTGGAAGCATTGATTAAGATTTTTGACTTTTTCATCACATGTCAGCTCCAGTGTCAGAAAAGCGCTGGAAACAGGGAGATCTGCCTTTTTTTGGAAGAAATGGTTAAATTCTTGAATTTTTCATCACACATCATCCCAAATGTCACTAAACAGCTGGAAACGGGGAGATAAGCCTTTTTTGGAAGCATTGATTAAGATTTCTGACTTTTTCATCACATGTCAGCCCAAGTGTCAGAAAAGCGCTGGAAACAGGGAGATAAGCCTTTTTTGGAAGAAATGGTTAAATTCTGGAATTTTTCATCACACATCATCCCAAATGTCACTAAACAGCTGGAAACGGGGAGATAAGCCTTTTTTGGAAGCAATGGTTAACATTTTGACTTTTTCATCACATATCAGCTCCAGTGTCAGAAACGCGCTGGAAACAGGGAGATATGCCTTTTTTGGGAAGAAATGGTTAAATTCTTGAATTTTTCATCACACATCATCCCAAATGTCACTAAACAGCTGGAAACGGGGAGATAAGCCTTTTTTGGAAGCATTGATTAAGATTTCTGACTTTTTCATCACATGTCAGCCCAAGTGTCAGAAAAGCGCTGGAAACAGGGAGATAAGCCTTTTTTGGAAGAAATGGTTAAATTCTTGAATTTTTCATCACACATCATCCCAAATGTCACTAAACAGCTGGAAACGGGGAGATAAGCCTTTTTTCGAAGCATTGATTAAGATTTCTGACTTTTTCATCACATGTCAGCCCAAGTGTCAGAAAAGCGCTGGAAACAGGGAGATAAGCCTTTTTTGGAAGAAATGGTTAAATTCTTGAATTTTTCATCACACATCATCCCAAATGTCACTAAACAGCTGGAAACGGGGAGATAAGCCTTTTTTCGAAGCATTGATTAAGATTTCTGACTTTTTCATCATATGTCAGCCCAAGTGTCAGAAAAGCGCTGGAAACAGGGAGATCTGCATTTTTTTGGAAGAAATGGTTAAATTCTTGAATTTTTCATCACACATCATCCCAAATGTCACTAAACAGCTGGAAACGGGGAGATAAGCCTTTTTTGGAAGCATTGATTAAGATTTCTGACTTTTTCATCACATGTCAGCTCCAGTGTCAGAAAAGCGCTGGAAACAGGGAGATCTGCCTTTTTTTGGAAGAAATGGTTAAATTCTTGAATTTTTCATCACACATCATCCCAAATGTCACTAAACAGCTGGAAACGGGGAGATAAGCCTTTTTTGGAAGCAATGGTTAAGATTTCTGACTTTTTCATCACATGTCAGCCCAAGTGTCAGAAAAGCGCTGGAAACAGGGAGATAAGCCTTTTTTGGAAGAAATGGTTAAATTCTTGAATTTTTTATCACACATCATCCCAAATGTCACTAAACAGCTGGAAACGGGGAGATAAGCCTTTTTTGGAAGCATTGATTAAGATTTCTGACTTTTTCATCACATGTCAGCCCAAGTGTCAGAAAAGCGCTGGAAACAGGGAGATAAGCCTTTTTTGGAAGAAATGGTTAAATTCTTGAATTTTTCATCACACATCATCCCAAATGTCACTAAACAGCTGGAAACGGGGAGATAAGCCTTTTTTGGAAGCATTGATTAAGATTTCTGACTTTTTCATCACATGTCAGCCCAAGTGTCAGAAAAGCGCTGGAAACAGGGAGATAAGCCTTTTTTGGAAGAAATGGTTAAATTCTGGAATTTTTCATCACACATCATCCCAAATGTCACTAAACAGCTGGAAACGGGGATATAAGCCTTTTTTGGAAGCAATGGTTAACATTTTGACTTTTTCATCACATGTCAGCCCAAGTGTCAGAAAAGCGCTGGAAACAGGGAGATAAGCCTTTTTTGGAAGAAATGGTTAAATTCTTGAATTTTTCATCACACATCATCCCAAATGTCACTAAACAGCTGGAAACGGGGAGATAAGCCTTTTTTCGAAGCATTGATTAAGATTTCTGACTTTTTCATCACATGTCAGCCCAAGTGTCAGAAAAGCGCTGGAAACAGGGAGATCTGCCTTTTTTTGGAAGAAATGGTTAAATTCTTGAATTTTTCATCACACATCATCCCAAATGTCACTAAACAGCTGGAAACGGGGAGATAAGCCTTTTTTGGAAGCATTGATTAAGATTTCTGACTTTTTCATCACATGTCAGCTCCAGTGTCAGAAAAGCGCTGGAAACAGGGAGATCTGCCTTTTTTTGGAAGAAATGGTTAAATTCTTGAATTTTTCATCACACATCATCCCAAATGTCACTAAACAGCTGGAAACGGGGAGATAAGCCTTTTTTGGAAGCATTGATTAAGATTTCTGACTTTTTCATCACATGTCAGCCCAAGTGTCAGAAAAGCGCTGGAAACAGGGAGATAAGCCTTTTTTGGAAGAAATGGTTAAATTCTTGAATTTTTCATCACACATCATCCCAAATGTCACTAAACAGCTGGAAACGGGGAGATAAGCCTTTTTTGGAAGCATTGATTAAGATTTCTGACTTTTTCATCACATGTCAGCCCAAGTGTCAGAAAAGCGCTGGAAACAGGGAGATAAGCCTTTTTTGGAAGAAATGGTTAAATTCTTGAATTTTTCATCACACATCATCCCAAATGTCACTAAACAGCTGGAAACGGGGAGATAAGCCTTTTTTGGAAGCATTGATTAAGATTTCTGACTTTTTCATCACATATCAGCTCCAGTGTCAGGAAAGCGCTGGAAACAGGGAGATCTGCCTTTTTTTGGAAGAAATGGTTAAATTCTTGAATTTTTCATCACACATCATCCCAAATGTCACTAAACAGCTGGAAACGGGGAGATAAGCCTTTTTTGGAAGCATTGATTAAGATTTCTGACTTTTTCATCACATGTCAGCCCAAGTGTCAGAAAAGCGCTGGAAACAGGGAGATAAGCCTTTTTTGGAAGAAATGGTTAAATTCTGGAATTTTTCATCACACATCATCCCAAATGTCACTAAACAGCTGGAAACGGGGAGATAAGCCTTTTTTGGAAGCAATGGTTAACATTTTGACTTTTTCATCACATGTCAGCTCCAGTGTCAGAAAAGCGCTGGAAACAGGGAATTAAGCCTTTTTTGGAAGAAATGGTTAAATTCTGGAATTTTTCATCACACATCATCCCAAATGTCACTAAACAGCTGGAAACGGGGAGATAAGCCTTTTTTGGAAGCAATGGTTAACATTTTGACTTTTTCATCACATATCAGCTCCAGTGTCAGAAAAGCGCTGGAAACAGGGAGATATGCCTTTTTTGGGAAGAAATGGTTAAATTCTTGAATTTTTCATCACACATCATCCCAAATGTCACTAAACAGCTGGAAACGGGGAGATAAGCCTTTTTTGGAAGCATTGATTAAGATTTCTGACTTTTTCATCACATGTCAGCCCAAGTGTCAGAAAAGCGCTGGAAACAGGGAGATCTGCCTTTTTTTGGAAGAAATGGTTAAATTCTTGAATTTTTCATCACACATCATCCCAAATGTCACTAAACAGCTGGAAACGGGGAGATAAGCCTTTTTTGGAAGCATTGATTAAGATTTCTGACTTTTTCATCACATGTCAGCCCAAGTGTCAGAAAAGCGCTGGAAACAGGGAGATAAGCCTTTTTTGGAAGAAATGGTTAAATTCTTGAATTTTTCATCACACATCATCCCAAATGTCACTAAACAGCTGGAAACGGGGAGATAAGCCTTTTTTGGAAGCATTGATTAAGATTTCTGACTTTTTCATCACATGTCAGCCCAAGTGTCAGAAAAGCGCTGGAAACAGGGAGATAAGCCTTTTTTGGAAGAAATGGTTAAATTCTGGAATTTTTCATCACACATCATCCCAAATGTCACTAAACAGCTGGAAACGGGGAGATAAGCCTTTTTTGGATGCATTGATTAAGATTTCTGACTTTTTCATCACATGTCAGCTCCAGTGTCAGAAAAGCGCTGGAAACAGGGAGATCTGCCTTTTTTTGGAAGAAATGGTTAAATTCTTGAATTTTTCATCACACATCATCCCAAATGTCACTAAACAGCTGGAAACGGGGAGATAAGCCTTTTTTGGAAGCATTGATTAAGATTTCTGACTTTTTCATCACATGTCAGCCCAAGTGTCAGAAAAGCGCTGGAAACAGGGAGATAAGCCTTTTTTGGAAGAAATGGTTAAATTCTTGAATTTTTCATCACACATCATCCCAAATGTCACTAAACAGCTGTAAACGGGGAGATAAGCCTTTTTTGGAAGCAATGGTTAACATTTTGACTTTTTCATCACATATCAGCTCCAGTGTCAGAAAAGCGCTGGAAACAGGGAGATATGCCTTTTTTGGGAAGAAATGGTTAAATTCTTGAATTTTTCATCACACATCATCCCAAATGTCACTAAACAGCTGGAAACGGGGAGATAAGCCTTTTTTGGAAGCATTGATTAAGATTTCTGACTTTTTCATCACATGTCAGCTCCAGTGTCAGAAAAGCGCTGGAAACAGGGAGATCTGCCTTTTTTTGGAAGAAATGGTTAAATTCTTGAATTTTTCATCACACATCATCCCAAATGTCACTAAACAGCTGGAAACGGGGAGATAAGCCTTTTTTGGAAGCATTGATTAAGATTTCTGACTTTTTCATCACATGTCAGCCCAAGTGTCAGAAAAGCGCTGGAAACAGGGAGATAAGCCTTTTTTGGAAGAAATGGTTAAATTCTGGAATTTTTCATCACACATCATCCCAAATGTCACTAAACAGCTGGAAACGGGGAGATAAGCCTTTTTTGGAAGCAATGGTTAACATTTTGACTTTTTCATCACATATCAGCTCCAGTGTCAGAAAAGCGCTGGAAACAGGGAGATATGCCTTTTTTGGGAAGAAATGGTTAAATTCTTGAATTTTTCATCACACATCATCCCAAATGTCACTAAACAGCTGGAAACGGGGAGATAAGCCTTTTTTGGAAGCATTGATTAAGATTTCTGACTTTTTCATCACATGTCAGCCCAAGTGTCAGAAAAGCGCTGGAAACAGGGAGATCTGCCTTTTTTTGGAAGAAATGGTTAAATTCTTGAATTTTTCATCACACATCATCCCAAATGTCACTAAACAGCTGGAAACGGGGAGAAAAGCCTTTTTTGGAAGCAATGGTTAACATTTTGACTTTTTCATCACATATCAGCTCCAGTGTCAGAAAAACGCTGGAAACAGGGAGATAAGCCTTTTTTGGAAGAAATGGTTAAATTCTTGAATTTTTCATCACACATCATCCCAAATGTCACTAAACAGCTGGAAACGGGGAGATAAGCCTTTTTTGGAAGCATTGATTAAGATTTCTGACTTTTTCATCACATGTCAGCTCCAGTGTCAGAAAAGCGCTGGAAACAGGGAGATCTGCCTTTTTTTGGAAGAAATGGTTAAATTCTTGAATTTTTCATCACACATCATCCCAAATGTCACTAAACAGCTGGAAACGGGGAGATAAGCCTTTTTTGGAAGCATTGATTAAGATTTCTGACTTTTTCATCACATGTCAGCCCAAGTGTCAGAAAAGCGCTGGAAACAGGGAGATAAGCCTTTTTTGGAAGAAATGGTTAAATTCTGGAATTTTTCATCACACATCATCCCAAATGTCACTAAACAGCTGGAAACGGGGAGATAAGCCTTTTTTGGAAGCAATGGTTAACATTTTGACTTTTTCATCACATATCAGCTCCAGTGTCAGAAAAGCGCTGGAAACAGGGAGATATGCCTTTTTTGGGAAGAAATGGTTAAATTCTTGAATTTTTCATCACACATCATCCCAAATGTCACTAAACAGCTGGAAACGGGGAGATAAGCCTTTTTTGGAAGCATTGATTAAGATTTCTGACTTTTTCATCACATGTCAGCCCAAGTGTCAGAAAAGCGCTGGAAACAGGGAGATCTGCCTTTTTTTGGAAGAAATGGTTAAATTCTTGAATTTTTCATCACACATCATCCCAAATGTCACTAAACAGCTGGAAACGGGGAGATAAGCCTTTTTTGGAAGCAATGGTTAACATTTTGACTTTTTCATCACATATCAGCTCCAGTGTCAGAAAAACGCTGGAAACAGGGAGATAAGCCTTTTTTGGAAGAAATGGTTAAATTCTTGAATTTTTCATCACACATCATCCCAAATGTCACTAAACAGCTGGAAACGGGGAGATAATTCTTTTTTGGAAGCATTGATTAAGATTTCTGACTTTTTCATCACATGTCAGCCCAAGTGTCAGAAAAGCGCTGGAAACAGGGAGATAAGCCTTTTTTGGAAGAAATGGTTAAATTCTTGAATTTTTCATCACACATCATCCCAAATGTCACTAAACAGCTGGAAACGGGGAGATAAGCCTTTTTTCGAAGCATTGATTAAGATTTCTGACTTTTTCATCACATGTCAGCCCAAGTGTCAGAAAAGCGCTGGAAACCGGGAGATAAGCCTTTTTTGGAAGAAATGGTTAAATTCTTGAATTTTTCATCACACATCATCCCAAATGTCACTAAACAGCTGGAAACGGGGAGATAAGCCTTTTTTCGAAGCATTGATTAAGATTTCTGACTTTTTCATCATATGTCAGCCCAAGTGTCAGAAAAGCGCTGGAAACAGGGAGATCTGCATTTTTTTGGAAGAAATGGTTAAATTCTTGAATTTTTCATCACACATCATCCCAAATGTCACTAAACAGCTGGAAACGGGGAGATAAGCCTTTTTTGGAAGCATTGATTAAGATTTCTGACTTTTTCATCACATGTCAGCTCCAGTGTCAGAAAAGCGCTGGAAACAGGGAGATCTGCCTTTTTTTGGAAGAAATGGTTAAATTCTTGAATTTTTCATCACACATCATCCCAAATGTCACTAAACAGCTGGAAACGGGGAGATAAGCCTTTTTTGGAAGCAATGGTTAAGATTTCTGACTTTTTCATCACATGTCAGCCCAAGTGTCAGAAAAGCGCTGGAAACAGGGAGATAAGCCTTTTTTGGAAGAAATGGTTAAATTCTTGAATTTTTTATCACACATCATCCCAAATGTCACTAAACAGCTGGAAACGGGGAGATAAGCCTTTTTTGGAAGCATTGATTAAGATTTCTGACTTTTTCATCACATGTCAGCCCAAGTGTCAGAAAAGCGCTGGAAACAGGGAGATAAGCCTTTTTTGGAAGAAATGGTTAAATTCTTGAATTTTTCATCACACATCATCCCAAATGTCACTAAACAGCTGGAAACGGGGAGATAAGCCTTTTTTGGAAGCATTGATTAAGATTTCTGACTTTTTCATCACATGTCAGCCCAAGTGTCAGAAAAGCGCTGGAAACAGGGAGATAAGCCTTTTTTGGAAGAAATGGTTAAATTCTGGAATTTTTCATCACACATCATCCCAAATGTCACTAAACAGCTGGAAACGGGGATATAAGCCTTTTTTGGAAGCAATGGTTAACATTTTGACTTTTTCATCACATGTCAGCCCAAGTGTCAGAAAAGCGCTGGAAACAGGGAGATAAGCCTTTTTTGGAAGAAATGGTTAAATTCTTGAATTTTTCATCACACATCATCCCAAATGTCACTAAACAGCTGGAAACGGGGAGATAAGCCTTTTTTCAAAGCATTGATTAAGATTTCTGACTTTTTCATCACATGTCAGCCCAAGTGTCAGAAAAGCGCTGGAAACAGGGAGATCTGCCTTTTTTTGGAAGAAATGGTTAAATTCTTGAATTTTTCATCACACATCATCCCAAATGTCACTAAACAGCTGGAAACGGGGAGATAAGCCTTTTTTGGAAGCATTGATTAAGATTTCTGACTTTTTCATCACATGTCAGCTCCAGTGTCAGAAAAGCGCTGGAAACAGGGAGATCTGCCTTTTTTTGGAAGAAATGGTTAAATTCTTGAATTTTTCATCACACATCATCCCAAATGTCACTAAACAGCTGGAAACGGGGAGATAAGCCTTTTTTGGAAGCAATGGTTAAGATTTCTGACTTTTTCATCACATGTCAGCCCAAGTGTCAGAAAAGCGCTGGAAACAGGGAGATAAGCCTTTTTTGGAAGAAATGGTTAAATTCTTGAATTTTTTATCACACATCATTCCAAATGTCACTAAACAGCTGGAAACGGGGAGATAAGCCTTTTTTGGAAGCATTGATTAAGATTTCTGACTTTTTCATCACATGTCAGCCCAAGTGTCAGAAAAGCGCTGGAAACAGGGAGATAAGCCTTTTTTGGAAGAAATGGTTAAATTCTTGAATTTTTCATCACACATCATCCCAAATGTCACTAAACAGCTAGAAACGGGGAGATAAGCCTTTTTTGGAAGCAATGGTTAACATTTTGACTTTTTCATCACATATCAGCTCCAGTGTCAGAAAAGCGCTGGAAACAGGGAGATCTGCCCTTTTTTGGAAGAAATGGTTAAATTCTTGAATTTTTCATCACACATCATCCCAAATGTCACTAAACAGATGGAAACGGGGAGATAAGCCTTTTTTGGAAGCATTGATTAAGATTTCTGACTTTTTCATCACATATCAGCTCCAGTGTCAGAAAAGCGCTGGAAACAGGGAGATCTGCCTTTTTTTGGAAGAAATGGTTAAATTCTTGAATTTTTCATCACACATCATCCCAAATGTCACTAAACAGCTGGAAACGGGGAGATAAGCCTTTTTTGGAAGCATTGATTAGGATTTCTGACTTTTTCATCACATGTCAGCTCCAGTGTCAGAAAAGCGCTGGAAACAGGGAGATCTGCCTTTTTTTGGAAGAAATGGTTAAATTCTTGAATTTTTCATCACAAATCATCCCAAATGTCACTAAACAGCTGGAAACGGGGAGATAAGCCTTTTTTGGAAGCATTGATTAAGATTTCTGACTTTTTCATCACATGTCAGCCCAAGTGTCAGAAAATCGCTGGAAACAGGGAGATAAGCCTTTTTTGGAAGAAATGGTTAAATTCTGGAATTTTTCATCACACATCATCCCAAATGTCACTAAACAGCTGGAAACGGGGAGATAAGCCTTTTTTGGAAGCAATGGTTAACATTTTGACTTTTTCATCACATATCAGCTCCAGTGTCAGAAAAGCGCTGGAAACAGGGAGATCTGCCTTTTTTTGGAAGAAATGGTTAAATTCTTGAATTTTTCATCACACATCATCCCAAATGTCACTAAACAGCTGGAAACGGGGAGATAAGCCTTTTTTGGAAGCATTGATTAAGATTTCTGACTTTTTCATCACATATCAGCTCCAGTGTCAGAAAAGCGCTGGAAACAGGGAGATCTGCCTTTTTTTGGAAGAAATGGTTAAATTCTTGAATTTTTCATCACACATCATCCCAAATGTCACTAAACAGCTGGAAACGGGGAGATAAGCCTTTTTTGGAAGCATTGATTAAGATTTCTGACTTTTTCATCACATATCAGCTCCAGTGTCAGAAAAGCGCTGGAAACAGGGAGATCTGCCTTTTTTTGGAAGAAATGGTTAAATTCTTGAATTTTTCATCACACATCATCCCAAATGTCACTAAACAGCTGGAAACGGGGAGATAAGCCTTTTTTGGAAGCATTGATTAAGATTTCTGACTTTTTCATCACATGTCAGCCCAAGTGTCAGTAAAGCGCTGGAAACAGGGAGATAAGCCTTTTTTGGAAGAAATGGTTAAATTCTTGAATTTTTCATCACACATCATCCCAAATGTCACTAAACAGCTGGAAACGGGGAGATAAGCCTTTTTTGGAAGCATTGATTAAGATTTCTGACTTTTTCATCACATGTCAGCCCAAGTGTCAGAAAAGCGCTGGAAACAGGGAGATAAGCCTTTTTTGGAAGAAATGGTTAAATTCTGGAATTTTTCATCACACATCATCCCAAATGTCACTAAACAGCTGGAAACGGGGAGATAAGCCTTTTTTGGAAGCATTGATTAAGATTTCTGACTTTTTCATCACATGTCAGCTCCAGTGTCAGAAAAGCGCTGGAAACAGGGAGATCTGCCTTTTTTTGGAAGAAATGGTTAAATTCTTGAATTTTTCATCACACATCATCCCAAATGTCACTAAACAGCTGGAAACGGGGAGATAAGCCTTTTTTGGAAGCATTGATTAAGATTTCTGACTTTTTCATCACATGTCAGCCCAAGTGTCAGAAAAGCGCTGGAAACAGGGAGATAAGCCTTTTTTGGAAGAAATGGTTAAATTCTGGAATTTTTCATCACACATCATCCCAAATGTCACTAAACAGCTGGAAACGGGGAGATAAGCCTTTTTTGGAAGCAATGGTTAACATTTTGACTTTTTCATCACATATCAGCTCCAGTGTCAGAAAAGCGCTGGAAACAGGGAGATATGCCTTTTTTGGGAAGAAATGGTTAAATTCTTGAATTTTTCATCACACATCATCCCAAATGTCACTAAACAGCTGGAAACGGGGAGATAAGCCTTTTTTGGAAGCATTGATTAAGATTTCTGACTTTTTCATCACATGTCAGCCCAAGTGTCAGAAAAGCGCTGGAAACAGGGAGATCTGCCTTTTTTTGGAAGAAATGGTTAAATTCTTGAATTTTTCATCACACATCATCCCAAATGTCACTAAACAGCTGGAAACGGGGAGATAAGCCTTTTTTGGAAGCATTGATTAAGATTTCTGACTTTTTCATCACATGTCAGCCCAAGTGTCAGAAAAGCGCTGGAAACAGGGAGATAAGCCTTTTTTGGAAGAAATGGTTAAATTCTGGAATTTTTCATCACACATCATCCCAAATGTCACTAAACAGCTGGAAACGGGGAGATAAGCCTTTTTTGGAAGCATTGATTAAGATTTCTGACTTTTTCATCACATGTCAGCTCCAGTGTCAGAAAAGCGCTGGAAACAGGGAGATCTGCCTTTTTTTGGAAGAAATGGTTAAATTCTTGAATTTTTCATCACACATCATCCCAAATGTCACTAAACAGCTGGAAACGGGGAGATAAGCCTTTTTTGGAAGCATTGATTAAGATTTCTGACTTTTTCATCACATGTCAGCCCAAGTGTCAGAAAAGCGCTGGAAACAGGGAGATAAGCCTTTTTTGGAAGAAATGGTTAAATTCTGGAATTTTTCATCACACATCATCCCAAATGTCACTAAACAGCTGGAAACGGGGAGATAAGCCTTTTTTGGAAGCAATGGTTAACATTTTGACTTTTTCATCACATATCAGCTCCAGTGTCAGAAAAGCGCTGGAAACAGGGAGATATGCCTTTTTTGGGAAGAAATGGTTAAATTCTTGAATTTTTCATCACACATCATCCCAAATGTCACTAAACAGCTGGAAACGGGGAGATAAGCCTTTTTTGGAAGCATTGATTAAGATTTCTGACTTTTTCATCACATGTCAGCCCAAGTGTCAGAAAAGCGCTGGAAACAGGGAGATCTGCCTTTTTTTGGAAGAAATGGTTAAATTCTTGAATTTTTCATCACACATCATCCCAAATGTCACTAAACAGCTGGAAACGGGGAGATAAGCCTTTTTTGGAAGCATTGATTAAGATTTCTGACTTTTTCATCACATGTCAGCCCAAGTGTCAGAAAAGCGCTGGAAACAGGGAGATAAGCCTTTTTTGGAAGAAATGGTTAAATTCTGGAATTTTTCATCACACATCATCCCAAATGTCACTAAACAGCTGGAAACGGGGAGATAAGCCTTTTTTGGAAGCATTGATTAAGATTTCTGACTTTTTCATCACATGTCAGCTCCAGTGTCAGAAAAGCGCTGGAAACAGGGAGATCTGCCTTTTTTTGGAAGAAATGGTTAAATTCTTGAATTTTTCATCACACATCATCCCAAATGTCACTAAACAGCTGGAAACGGGGAGATAAGCCTTTTTTGGAAGCATTGATTAAGATTTCTGACTTTTTCATCACATGTCAGCCCAAGTGTCAGAAAAGCGCTGGAAACAGGGAGATAAGCCTTTTTTGGAAGAAATGGTTAAATTCTGGAATTTTTCATCACACATCATCCCAAATGTCACTAAACAGCTGGAAACGGGGAGATAAGCCTTTTTTGGAAGCAATGGTTAACATTTTGACTTTTTCATCACATATCAGCTCCAGTGTCAGAAAAGCGCTGGAAACAGGGAGATATGCCTTTTTTGGGAAGAAATGGTTAAATTCTTGAATTTTTCATCACACATCATCCCAAATGTCACTAAACAGCTGGAAACGGGGAGATAAGCCTTTTTTGGAAGCATTGATTAAGATTTCTGACTTTTTCATCACATGTCAGCCCAAGTGTCAGAAAAGCGCTGGAAACAGGGAGATCTGCCTTTTTTTGGAAGAAATGGTTAAATTCTTGAATTTTTCATCACACATCATCCCAAATGTCACTAAACAGCTGGAAACGGGGAGATAAGCCTTTTTTGGAAGCATTGATTAAGATTTCTGACTTTTTCATCACATGTCAGCCCAAGTGTCAGAAAAGCGCTGGAAACAGGGAGATAAGCCTTTTTTGGAAGCAATGGTTAACATTTTGACTTTTTCATCACATATCAGCTCCAGTGTCAGAAAAGCGCTGGAAACAGGGAGATATGCCTTTTTTGGGAAGAAATGGTTAAATTCTTGAATTTTTCATCACACATCATCCCAAATGTCACTAAACAGCTGGAAACGGGGAGATAAGCCTTTTTTGGAAGCAATGGTTAACATTTTGACTTTTTCATCACATATCAGCTCCAGTGTCAGAAAAGCGCTGGAAACAGGGAGATAAGCCTTTTTTGGAAGAAATGGTTAAATTCTTAAATTTTTCATCACATATCATCCCAAATGTCACTAAACAGCTGGAAACGGGGAGATAAGCCTTTTTTGGAAGCAATGGTTAACATTTTGACTTTTTCATCACATATCAGCTTCAGTGTCAGAAAAGCGCTGGAAACAGGGAGATAAGCCTTTTTTGGAAGAAATGGTTAAATTCCTGAATTTTTCATCACACATCATCCCAAATGTCACTAAACAGCTGGAAACGGGGAGATAAGCCTTTTTTGGAAGCAATGGTTAACATTTTGACTTTTTCATCAAATATCAGCTCCAGTGTCAGAAAAGCTCTGGAAACAGGGAGATATGCCTTTTTTTGGAAGAAATGGTTAAATTCTTGAATTTTTCATCACACATCATCCCAAATGTCACTAAACAGCTGGAAACGGGGAGATAAGCCTTTTTTGGAAGAAATGGTTAAATTCTTGAATTTTTCATCACACATCATACCAAATGTCACTAAACAGCTGGAAACGGGGAGATAAGCCTTTTTTGGAAGCAATGGTTAACATTTTAACTTTTTCATCACATATCAGCTCCAATGTCAGAAAAGCGCTGGAAACAGGGAGATAAGCCTTTTTTGGAAGAAATGGTTAAATTCTTGAGTTTTTCATCACACATCATCCCAAATGTCACTAAACAGCTGGAAACGGGGAGATAAGCCTTTTTTGAAAACAATGGTTAACATTTTGACTTTTTCATCACATATCAGGTCCAGTGTCAGAAAAACGCTGGAAACAGGGAGATAAGCCTTTTTAGGAAGAAATGGTTAAATTCTTGAGTTTTTCATCACATATCATCCCAAATGTCACTAAACAGCTGGAAACGGGGAGATAAGCCTTTTTTGGAAGCAATGGTTAACATTTTGACTTTTTCATCACATATCAGCTCCAGTGTCAGAAATGCGCTGGAAACAGGGAGATAAGCCTTTTTTGGAAGAAATTGTTAAATTCTTGAGTTTTTCATCACATATCATCCCAAATGTAACTAAACAGCTGGAAACGGGGAGATAAGCCTTTTTTGGAAGCAATGGTTAACATTTTAACTTTTTCATCGCATATCAGCTCCAGTGTCAGAAAAGCGCTGGAAACTGGGAGATAAGCCTTTTTTGGAAGAAATGGTTAAATTCTTGAGTTTTTCATCACACATCATTCCAAATGTCACTAAACAGCTGGAAACGGGGAGATAAGTCTTTTTTGGAAGCAATGGTTAACATTTTGACTTTTTCATCACATATCAGCTCCAGTGTCAGAAAAACGCCGGAAACAGGGAGATAAGCCTTTTTTGGAAGAAATGGTTAAATTCTTGAATTTTTCATCACACATCATCCCACATGTCACTAAACAGCTGGAAACGGGGAGATAAGCCTTTTTTGGAAACAATGGTTAACATTTTGACTTTTTCATCACATATCAGCTCCAGTGTCAGAAAAACGCTGGAAACAGGGAGATAAGCCTTTTTTGGAAGAAATGGTTAAATTCTTGAATTTTTCATCACACATCATCCCAAATGTCACTAAACAGCTGGAAACGGGGAGATAAGCCTTTTTTGGAAACAATGGTTAACATTTTGACTTTTTCATCACATATCAGCTCCAGTGTCAGAAAAACGCTGGAAACAGGGAGATAAGTCTTTTTTGGAAGAAATGGTTAAATTCTTGAATTTTTCATCACACATCATCCCAAATGTCACTAAACAGCTGGAAACGGGGAGATAAGCCTTTTTTGGAAGCAATGGTTAACATTTTAACTTTTTCATCACATATCAGCTCCAGTGTCAGAAAAGCGCTGGAAACAGGGAGATATGCCTTTTTTTGGAAGAAATGGTTAAATTCTTGAATTTTTCATCACACATCATCCCAAATGTCACTAAACAGCTGGAAACGGGGAGATAAGCCTTTTTTGGAAGCATTGATTAAGATTTCTGACTTTTCCATCACATATCAGCCCAAGTGTCAGAAAAGCGCTGGAAACAGGGAGATAAGCCTTTTTTGGAAGAAATGGTTAACCCTTGTGTTGTCCCAGGGTCTGGTTGACCCAGCATGTGTTTGTATGAGTGTGACAGTGTCCCGACTTGGCGCTTGGTCAAGTGGAGCAATACAAATTATTTAAAAAAAAAGAGTAAACCGTGTGCCACCCCATTTTCTTCTTCTTCTTCTTCTTCCTCTTCTTCCTCTTATTGTTATAATTTTTATCATCACCGAGCAGGAACAGGCTCCAGTACACAACACTGGCAGCCAGAGAGATGCTCGCGTGCCCTCGGGTCACGGGGACCCCAACCGACAAGCGACGGGCCCTACGTCTTCGCAGTGCGTTGCGTGGCCATGTGGAGCAATACAAATTATTTTTAAAAAACACAGTAAACCGTGTGCCATCGCATTTTCTTCTTCTTCTTCTTCCTCTTCTTCCTATTATTGTTATAATTTTTATCATCACCGAGCAGGAACAGGCTCCAGTACACAACACTGGCAGACAGAGAGATGCTCGCGTGCCCTCGGGTCACGGGGACCCCAACCGACAAGCGACGGGCCCTACGTCTTCGCCGTGCGTCGCGTGGCCATGTGGAGCAATACAAAGTATTTTTAAAAAACAGAGTAAACCGTGTGCCATCGCATTTTCTTCTTCTTCTTGTGATGGAAATCGGGAGATACAAGAGGCTGGAAACAACAAAGTTATCTACGTGTATTTAATAAGGGGCTTTCTGCAGAAAGGATCAACACAGGGAGTCCCAAAGAACTCAGAGTGAAGATGCAGAACAGTCAGATATACAGATCTTATATACCAGGGGATAGGGCTGTCTCTCTGAGCCAATCCAGACAGGTTCCCATAGGTGGGGGAAGGACAGGAAACTAAACATAACAGCTGATTCACATGTGTTCCCTGAGGTGATAAGAATAGATACACTCCTTCCTTTGATGGGTAATTAAGTCGCACAAGGTCTTACTATATTGACGTCATAAACAGTTCCGACCATAAACCAGCTCAATTCATCAACCATTTGTTATATGTAAATACAAGTCATAAAAGTCTCTTGAGAAGGCTTCAAACACTTATACAAAATACTTTTTCAACCTTGCTGAGTTAATTTTCTACTACATTTCCCTCCTCTTTGTCATTCATTGACAACATAAGAGAGTTTACAACTACAGTAAAACATCAAATACATCAATTCACCAGGATTTCAAAATACATCATCATCATCATTGAAGTGTAAAACAAACTGCTTTTGTCGTGGACGGTATGCGTCCTTAAATGGGAGGAAGGACTGATAAAAGCAGATTAAACAGACATCACAACAACATCAGATTCTTCATCACTATCAAAGGTTTCTGGGGAGGAAACCAGTCAGGGAGGGGAAACACATCTTTAATTATCGTGAACAAACCATAGGGACACAGCTGGCATGCCCCATAAAGCCCATGGAGGCTACAGTAACCAAACTGTAAGTATAAAGGTGCAGTGTGGGGGAGACATACGTGCTAAAAGAAGTGTGGCATGTTGATACGAGCAAACACTCTCTGTAGCTTCAAAGGAAAACAAATCATTATATTGCATCGGATGCTTGAAACCCACAAAAACAGACTGTCCTGGGAGATTGGTTTGAATGGTCCAAAAAATAAATTCGTACCAAGTGTTAACAGTCATTATTAAGAGAACAGTTCCTCTACTGCCATTCCGACCCAGCTGACTGAAGTGATGCCACTAAGGTTGGCGTTTCATCGTCGTCTTCTCAGCTGTGTGTGTATTATGTGATTCTCCGAGGCAACTATTACCAACAGCTGTGCTGGTCAGCACTGCACCCTCTTCAACGATCCTTTGTTTTAATTATTCAGTGTGGGTGCAGAAAGTGGATGTTCTGGTTCTGGGACTCTTAGCGACGTTCACTGCCGTGTGGGTTGTTAACAGGATCTGGTACGGTCCTGTCCAGCGTCTGTGTCACCCACTTTTCCGCCTTAGGTCCTTCACTATCACCCAGTTGCCAGGCTTCAGGCCATGAAGTGGTCCACTTGCCAGTTTAGGGAGTGCGTCTTTAACCTGTTTGTGGATAGCAGATAAGGCAGAAGAGAGATTTGAATAATAACGTCGCATTTCATCTTCAAAGAGAATTGTTGAGGGCAATTGTCTTTTAACAGGTCCAATGCCCCAATATTTACTTAATTATTTTAGTGCCGCACTTACAAATGGAGTCCCATTTCACTGCTGATTTTACTTGGGATTCCCCATCTGAGAATAACTTCATTGATCAATGCTTTAGCTACGGCAGCTGTGTCTTGTTTTGATGTGGGGAAAACAACCCATTTAGAAAACATATCAACTATAACCAAACAATATTTTTTCCCCTCACTCGGTGTTAGCTCAATAAAATCCATCTTCGATCCTTTTAAAACATGATCCTTCCCATGCATTTACTTTGCAAAATGAGGAAACAGATATTTTGGCAAACAAGGTTTCTCATCAGGGCCCACCCACACCCCATGTGTGTGTGTGCAACCACTTCTCTTCCAAAGTCCACGCTCTTCAGCTGTTGCTCTAAGTTGAAGTTCTTGTAGGTCAGCCGTGGGGGTGGTGGGGTCGACCTGTAAGAGAATGTGTGAAGAAGATAGAGCCGGCGAGCAAATGCTTTTGCTGCTACATCCTCCCTGGCATTTCCTTGTGATACTTGGTCATTATTAGAGGTGTGAGCATCATATTTACATACTGCATCCTGTTTGGGGAGGAGGACAGCATCAAGGATCTGAGACACTAGAGCATGATGTGCAATTGGTTTGCCTAATGGTGTAAAGAATTCTCTGTGTTTCCAAATCGTGCCAAAATCATGTACTTTACAAATGCATATCTACTGTCAGTGTAGATGTTAACCCTTTTCCCTTTAGCCAATCTGCATGCTTCAATGAGAGCAGTGAGCTCTGCTGCCTGTGCAGACAGAGAAGCAGGGAATGGTCGTGCAATCAATGTGTCATGTGCTGCTACCACAGTGAAACCAACTTGATTTGCTCCTGTGTCTGAATTGCGAGACGCTGATCCATCCATAAACAGTGTAAATCTTGATTCTGCAACGTTGTTTCCTGTAAGTGTGGTCTGGGGGAACAAACTTAGGTTATTGTTACTACACAATTATGTTGTTCACCATCTCCTTCTGTTGGAAGAAGAGTAGCTGGGTTAAGAACAATACATCTTTTCACAGTGATGTTAGCATTTCCAAAAGAATAGCATGTTATCGATAGCATCATACACATAGCATTTGGGATCAAGTTTTGCTCAGAAAAATGCTACACGTCTCTGTTTACCCCCCTTGATCTGGGAGTAACACTGACGTCATCTACTCCCCCTTTCTTGTCATCTGGTTGTGTGAAAGGTCGGTCAGTCATAAAGTCGAAGTCGTTTGTAGGGTCAGTTTCAAGTCAGTTTCAAGTCAGTGAAAGCTTTCTCCTTGTCATCAGTCCATGTCACTTTACTATATGCTTTTAAGCCCGTGTGCGATTGCGCTGAGGGGCTCCTCGAGGACAGCATAGTTAAAATACATTCGCAGGAATGACATCATTTATTTCTTCGTAACAGTTTATGAATCTTTGAATTACTGTTACTCTATTAGGGGAGAGGGACTGCCCTCTGCTGTGATCACATGCCCTAAAATTAAACTTTTACATTTACAAACCTATACTTTTACAAACTTATACTTTAACAAACTTATACTTTAACAAACTGCAGTTTTTCAGGCTTGCCTTATGTCCTTCTGCATTTAGATGTTTTAGTAGAGCTACAGAATAATTTTCACAATATTCTTCAGTTGGAGCACAAATCACTAATCCTTATATTGTCAACATATCGTAAATGTGCACTTCCTGGTGTTATCTTTAATGATCTTAAGCTTTTTAGTGCCTGGTTGTAAATGGTCAGTGATTCACAATAGCCTTGACGAGGCATGTGAATGTATAACTTTCTCTGTTGAACTCAAATGTAAACCAGTATTATATGTCTTTATCAATTTAAAAACTGAAGAATGCATTTGCCCGATCAACAACAGAGAATCATTTATAATCCTTCAGAACTTGCTAAAGGATTGTTTTAAGAATTTGGAACCGACGAAGCGCGAAGTTGTACTGCGGCGTTGACAACTTACAAATCTTGGATGAATCTCGAATCATCAGGTTGTGTTTTATCAAAAATACTCTTCCCCGGAAAAAATCAGAGTGTGCACTAGTAAATCCTTGCAAGGAACAATTACACCTGCCCTCAATAGAGAGTTGAAAACTGGTGTAATACCATCGATGGCTTTCTGTTACAGTAGATATTGTCAGATCATGGTGTAATAACCACAGGTTCCATGTGTTAATTAAACCCACATCATGATTACCTCTGAGCCCTTAAAATGTTGTTTGTATAAACTAAATATGCATGTGCATATTGGGCTTCTGTATTTGTGTCTGGTACCAGTTAAACAACCTTGAAAGTGTAAATAACAGATGTAAATCATTTTCATAAACACTTTAAAAAATTGATTTTACTTGACCACGGGATCTGATATCTTTTCCCAAATGTCAGCATTGACACATTTTTGTATCCACGGTCGCAAGTCTTGCCATTCATCATTTTTGTTTTTTAACAGCAAGTCATGTGAGTGTGAACCAGGAACATCAAAAAAGGAAAGCATCCTCTGAACATCTGTGAAGGAACTGAGAGGGTGACTACAGAAACAGCACATCTATGTTCTTTCCAGAACATGCAACTTAGTGTTGAATTTTCTTTCACACTACTTTCCCTACAACCTAGTTTTTCAACCCTGCATCTCTCCCTTTGTGTTTGAGTGCAGTGAAGTTTAAATCTTTTGGATGCATATACGTGGTGTCTGTTCTTAATGTGACTGAATGTGCCTTGTCCACTAGATCTTTGTCGATTTGATGTGACAACAGATGAGCAAAGCTTCCATTCATACGCATATAACAGTGAAGCAGCATTACACTTAATATAATCTCTTTCCCTAGCACTGTGAGTGTGTGCATTGGCATATTAGGATAATCATCTCATTGCTATTTAAGCTATGTTCTTATCAGTAGTTTGTCTTTCTTTTCTAAAAAACAAAAAAATAATTTACTTCTATGATAAGTGTTTGTGTTTGTGTGGTGCATTCACCCTCTTGATGTGTGAGGTGTTCCTCATGGTCTCGTTCTCTGCTCAAAGATGCTGGTTCCTCATGGTCTCGTTCTCTGCTCAAAGATGCTGGTTCCTCCCTCTCCTCCATCCCCGCCTCGGTTCATTCAGCCTTGTAAAGTTACTGTTTCCTTGGCAATTTTTGTTTTGCCCAATGTCCCTTCTCTCCACAGAGAAAACAAATGTCCCAATCATCGTTTCCACATGCGTCCCCCCTCCTTCCTTGAAATCCTCTTCTTCTGCATCGCGATGTACCTATGAACATCTTCAGTGAGGCTTTATGCAGATCAGTCTCTCTTTCTTCTTCTTATTCGCATGAACTGCATGTGCTTTTATTAAGCTCTTCCTGAGTCCCACTTGATGCCTGTACGTTTTAACAGGCTGGCAACATCAGGTAACTTCAACAATTTTTGTGATTTGGGCTGGATCTTGTCCCAGTCCATATTGCCCACTTGTCTGGTGCGAGGTGAAGAGAGGAGTTGCGAGTCTGGAACGTTATTAGCTGGAAAAGGTCGTTGTGGAGCCTGGGCTCCTGCCTGTGGAACATCCGCTTCTGGTGGAGTTTGGTGTTGTTCTGGTTGTCGTCTTGTCGGCGGGGAAGAGTCGAGGTCGGAAACATGCATTTTGAGACACTGAGACATTTGTGAGGTGTTAACTGTCCCTGCCAGTGTATGTTTTCTGTCCCTATGATGCAATTCTTCTAACCACATTCAACATACATTCCTATCTGCCTGAAATTTAAAATTTACTTTTCTGGCCTAACTTACTATTTCGTTCTCCTCTAGATTCAGTCTCAGCTGTTTCAGCTGTCTTAAAAAACTCTCTCTCTCTCTGGAAACCCACAGTCTCTCATTCCTCATTCACACTTGAAACAAACTTAGTGCTTTGTCACCATAGTTCTTTCACATGAAGTTCACATAAGGATTACTCAGTTCAGTTCCATTATCCAAATCTTATATTTTTCATTTACCTATGTAAAGAATTTTTTTTTAAATTTTATTTTAAGTAGTTACCTTAAGTCTTCAATCAATCTCCAAAACGCTATTGTAAGGAGCAAATAGGAAACTTGTTAATATAAACATCATCTAAATAATGTAATACCTCCAATATTATATAACCAACAGTAATTTTCTCTTGTAATTACTTGGTTGCTGTTAGTTTCTCAATTCATCTCTTTTTTTTTTTTTTTTTTCTTTTTTTTATATCTTTTTTTTTTAAATACACCTTCAAATATCCTGCCTAACCAACACAAATCATAGTGCCCTAAAGAAGTTCTCTACATGCGCACGTCTTCGAGACTTGTTTCACACAATGCAAATACAACTCAGTATTATGTCCTCTCTGTGGTTGTGTTATTTAACAAACTCGTTTTTAAGGTACCTCGTCAGTCTACCTTCCAGGTTTCTTCTAAACCTTGGTTAAAAATTTACAGGGCTTTCACCTGTCTGGAGGATCCCGATTCCCTCTTAGACCAACTTCTCTGTAACACTATGTACTGCTTGGTATATATTACACTTGAAATCTCAGATTCTCACCAGATAGATCGCAGCGCTGAGACAATCCGGCTCGGGTCTAGGTCCCTGCATCTCACCCGTGGGGAGGTTAAGGTTGGAAACTTTTTTCCAAGATGATCAGTCAACCGTAGACACCGAGTCCAGATGCGTCCAGACGTGCGATCCCACTTCTGACACCAAATTTGTGATGGAAATCTGGAGATACAAGAGGCTGGAAACAACAAAGTTATCTACGTGTATTTAATAAGGGGCTTTCTGCAGAAAGGATCAACACAGGGAGTCCCAAAGAACTCAGAGTGAAGATGCAGAACAGTCAGATACACAGATCTTATATACCAGGGGATAGGGCTGTCTCTCTGAGCCAATCCAGACAGGTTCCCATAGGTGGGGGAAGGACAGGAAACTAATCATAGCAGCTGATTCACATGTGTTCCCTGAGGTGATAAGAATAGGTCCCCCCCCCCTTTGATGGGTAATTAAGTCGCACAAGGTCTTACTATATTGACGTCATAAACAGTTCCGACCATAAAACAGCTCAAGTTGTCAACCATTTGTTGTATGTAAATACAAGTCATAAAAGTCTCTTGAGAAGGCTTCAAACACTTATACAAAATACTTTTTCAACCTTGCTGAGTTAATTTTCTACTACATTCTTCTTCCTCTTCTTGTTATAATTTGTATCATCACCGAGCAAGAACAGGCTCCAGTACACAACACTGGCAGACAGAGAGATGCTCGCGTGCCCTCGGGTCACGGGGACCCCAACCGACAAGCGACGGGCCCTACGTCTTCGCCGTGCGTCGCGTGGCCATGTGGAGCAATACAAATTATTTTTAAAAAAAAGAGTAAACCGTGTGCCATCGCATTTTCTTCTTCTTCTTCTTCCTCTTCTTCCTATTATTGTTATAATTTGTATCATCACCGAGCAGGAACAGGCTCCAGTACACAACACTGGCAGACAGAGAGATGCTCGCGTGCCCTCGGGTCACGGGGACCCCAACCGACAAGCGACGGGCCCTACGTCTTCGCCGTGCGTCGCGTGGCCATGTGGAGCAATACAAATTATTTTTAAAAAACAGAGTAAACCGTGTGCCACCGCATTTTCTTCTTCTTCTTCTTCCTCTTCTTGTTATAATTTGTATCATCACCGAGCAAGAACAGGCTCCAGTACACAACACTGGCAGACAGAGAGATGCTCGCGTGCCCTCGTGTCACGGGGACCCCAACCGACAAGCGACGGGCCCTACGTCTTCGCCGTGCATCGCATGGCCATGTGGAGCAATACAAATTATTTTTAAAAAACAGAGTAAACCGTGTGCCATCGCATTTTCTTCTTCTTCCTTTTCTTGTTATAATTTGTATCATCACCGAGCAAGAACAGGCTCCAGTACACAACACTGGCAGACAGAGAGATGCTCGCGTGCCCTCGGGTCACGGGGACCCCAACCGACAAGCGACGGGCCCTACGTCTTCGCCGTGCGTCGCGTGGCCATGTGGAGCAATACAAATTATTTTTAAAAAAAAGAGTAAACCGTGTGCCACCGCATTTTCTTCTTCTTCTTCTTCCTCTTCTTCCTATTATTGTTATAATTTTTATCATCACCGAACAAGAACAGGCTCAAGTACACAACACTGGCAGACAGAGAGATGCTCGCGTGCCCTCGGGTCACGGGGACCCCAACCGACAAGCGACGGGCCCTACGTCTTCGCCGTACGTCGCGTGGCCATGTGGAGCAATACAAATTATTTTTAAAAAAAAGAGTAAACCGTGTGCCACCGCATTTTCTTCTTCTTCTTCTTCCTCTTCTTCCTATTATTGTTATAATTTGTATCATCACAGAGCAGGAACAGGCTCCAGTACACAACACTGGCAGACAGAGAGATGCTCGCGTGCCCTCGGGTCACGGGGACCCCAACCGACAAGCGACGGGCCCTACGTCTTCGCCGTGCGTCGCGTGGCCATTTGGAGCAATACAAATTGTTTTTAAAAAACAGAGTAAACCGTGTGCCACCGCATTTTCTTCTTCTTCTTCTTCCTCTTCTTCCTATTATTGTTATAATTTGTATCATCACCGAGCAGGAACAGGCTCCAGTACACAACACTGGCAGACAGAGAGATGCTCGCGTGCCCTCGGGTCACGGGGACCCCAACCGACAAGCGACGGGCCCTACGTCTTCGCCGTGCGTCGCGTGGCCATGTGGAGCAATACAAATTATTTTTAAAAAACAGAGTAAACCGTGTGCCACCGCATTTTCTTCTTCTTCTTCTTCCTCTTCTTCCTATTATTGTTATAATTTGTATCATCACCGAGCAGGAACAGGCTCCAGTACACAACACTGGCAGACAGAGAGATGCTCGCGTGCCCTCGGGTCACGGGGACCCCAACCGACAAGCGACGGGCCCTACGTCTTCGCCGTGCGTCGCGTAGCCATGTGGAGCAATACAAATTATTTTTAAAAAACAGAGTAAACCGTGTGCCATCGCATTTTCTTCTTCTTCTTCTTCCTCTTCATCCTATTATTGTTATAATTTTTATCATCACCGAGCAAGAACAGGCTCCAGTACACAACACTGGCAGACAGAGAGATGCTCGCGTGCCCTCGGGTCACGGGGACCCCAACCGACAAGCGACGGGCCCTACGTCTTCGCCGTGCGTCACGTGGCCATGTGGAGCAATACAAATTATTTTTAAAAAACAGAGTAAACCGTGTGCCACCGCATTTTCTTCTTATTCTTCTTCCTCTTCTTGTTATAATTTGTATCATCACCGAGCAAGAACAGGCTCCAGTACACAACACTGGCAGACAGAGAGATGCTCGCGTGCCCTCGGGTCACGGGGACCCCAACCTTCAAGCGACGGGCCCTACGTCTTCGCCGTGCGTCGCGTGGCCATGTGGAGCAATACAAATTATTTTTAAAAAAAAGAGTAAACCGTGTGCCACCGCATTTTCTTCTTCTTCTTCTTCCTCTTCTTCCTATTATTGTTATAATTTTTATCATCACCGAACAAGAACAGGCTCAAGTACACAACACTGGCAGACAGAGAGATGCTCGCGTGCCCTCGGGTCACGGGGACCCCAACCGACAAGCGACGGGCCCTACGTCTTCGCCGTACGTCGCGTGGCCATGTGGAGCAATACAAATTATTTAAAAAAAAAAGAGTCAACCGTGTGCCACCGCATTTTCTTCTTCTTCTTCCTCTTCTTCCTATTATTGTTATAATTTGTATCATCACAGAGCAGGAACAGGCTCCAGTACACAACACTGGCAGACAGAGAGATGCTCGCGTGCCCTCGGGTCACGGGGACCCCAACCGACAAGCGACGGGCCCTACGTCTTCGCCTTGCGTCGCGTAGCCATGTGGAGCAATACAAATTATTTTTAAAAAACAGAGTAAACCGTGTGCCATCGCATTTTCTTTTTCTTCTTCTTCTTCCTCTTCATCCTATTATTGTTATAATTTTTATCATCACCGAGCAAGAACAGGCTCCAGTACACAACACTGGCAGACAGAGAGATGCTCGCGTTCCCTCGGGTCACGGGGACCCCAACCGACAAGCGACGGGCCCTACGTCTTCGCCGTGCGTCGCGTGGCCATGTGGAGCAATACAAATTATTTTTAAAAAACAGAGTAAACCGTGTGCCACCGCATTTTCTTCTTCTTCTTCTTCTTCCTCTTCTTGTTATAATTTGTATCATCACCGAGCAAGAACAGGCTCCAGTACACAACACTGGCAGACAGAGAGATGCTCGCGTGCCCTCGGGTCACGGGGACCCCAACCGACAAGCGACGGGCCCTACGTCTTCGCCTTGCGTCGCGTAGCCATGTGGAGCAATACAAATTATTTTTAAAAAACAGAGTAAACCGTGTGCCACCGCATTTTCTTCTTCTTCCTCTTCTTCCTATTATTGTTATAATTTGTATCATCACCGAGCAGGAACAGGCTCCAGTACACAACACTGGCAGACAGAGAGATGCTCGCGTGCCCTCGGGTCACGGGGACCCCAACCGACAAGCGACGAGCCCTACGTCTTCGCCGTGCGTCGCGTGGCCATGTGGAGCAATACAAAGTATTTTTAAAAAACAGAGTAAACCGTGTGCCATCGCATTTTCTTCTTCTTCTTCTTCCTCTTCATCCTATTATTGTTATAATTTTTATCATCACCGAGCAAGAACAGGCTCCAGTACACAACACTGGCAGACAGAGAGATGCTCGCGTGCCCTCGGGTCACGGGGACCCCAACCGACAAGAGACGGGCCCTACGTCTTCGCCGTGCGTCGCGTGGCCATGTGGAGCAATACAAATTATTTTTAAAAAACAGAGTAAACCGTGTGCCACCGCATTTTCTTCTTCTTCTTCTTCCTCTTCTTGTTATAATTTGTATCATCACCGAGCAAGAACAGGCTCCAGTACACAACACTGGCAGACAGAGAGATGCTCGCGTGCCCTCGGGTCACGGGGACCCCAACCGACAAGCGACGGGCCCTACGTCTTCGCCGTGCGTCGCGTGGCCATGTGGAGCAATACAAATTATTTTTAAAAAACAGAGTAAACCATGTGCCATCGCATTTTCTTCTTCTTCTTCTTCCTCTTCATCCTATTATTGTTATAATTTTTATCATCACCGAGCAAGAACAGGCTCCAGTACACAACACTGGCAGACAGAGAGATGCTCGCGTGCCCTCGGGTCACGGGGACCCCAACCGACAAGCGACGGGCCCTACGTCTTCGCCGTGCGTCGCGTGGCCATGTGGAGCAATACAAATTATTTTTAAAAAACAGAGTAAACCGTGTGCCACCGCATTTTCTTCTTCTTCTTCTTCCTCTTCTTGTTATAATTTGTATCATCACCGAGCAAGAACAGGCTCCAGTACACAACACTGGCAGACAGAGAGATGCTCGCGTGCCCTCGGGTCACGGGGACCCCAACCGACAAGCGACGGGCCCTACGTCTTCGCCGTGCGTCGCGTGGCCATGTGGAGCAATACAAATTATTTTTAAAAAAAAGAGTAAACCGTGTGCCACCGCATTTTCTTCTTCTTCTTCTTCCTCTTCTTCCTATTATTGTTATAATTTTTATCATCACCGAGCAGGAACAGGCTCCAGTACACAACACTGGCAGACAGAGAGATGCTCGCGTGCCCTCGGGTCACGGGGACCCCAACCGACAAGCGACGGGCCCTACGTCTTCGCCGTGCGTCGCGTGGCCATGTGGAGCAATACAAATTATTTTTAAAAAACAGAGTAAACCGTGTGCCACCGCATTTTCTTCTTCTTCTTCTTCCTCTTCTTGTTATAATTTGTATCATCACCGAGCAAGAACAGGCTCCAGTACACAACACTGGCAGCCTCAGAGATGCTCGCGGCGCGTGCCCTCGGGTCACGGGGACCCTGGCCGACATGCGACGGGCCCTACGTCTTTGCGCGTTGCGTGTGCAGCAATACAAAAATAAAATAAAAATGAATGCATTTTCTTTATTATTATTACTGAGCAAGAGTCTTCTTTGGCGTCTTCTTCCTCTTGTTTGTCTTTTTCTTCTTCTTCTTTACATCACCGAGCAAGAACAGGCTTGAGTACGCAACGCGGGTGGCCGGGCTGGCCCGACGTCGCGAGTCTCAGGGTCACGGTGACCCCGAACGACAAGAGACGGGCCATATGTCTTTGCGTGTGTCGTGTGTAGCTATAAAAAATAATAAAAATGAGTTTCCTTCTTCCTCTTGTTCGTCTTGTTCTTCTTCTTCTTCACATCACCGAGCAAGAACAGGCTCGAGTACGCTCAGCCACGGATGGTTTGTAGTTGGACAATAATTGTTCTTACATTGGCTGGACAATCTGTGGCTGGACAATCCGTGGCTGGACAATCCGTGGCTGGACCATCCGTGGCTGGACAATCCGTGGCTGGAAAATCTGTGGCTGGACAATCCGTGGCTGGACAATCCGTGGCTGGACAATCCGTGGCTGGACAATCCGTGGCTGGACAATCTGTGGCTGGACAATCTGTGGCTGGACAATCCGAAGAACAAGAAAAGAACAAGAAGAAAAAGAGGAAGAATAATTAGAGGTAGTAGATCGCTGAGGAGAAACTCCAGCAAACAGGGTTTGCAAAACCTGATGAGGTATGTGGTTGATTTCTCTCTATTTCTGCTGCTGGTTTCTGTTTGTTTTTGATGTACGCATACAGAAAGAAAGAGGCAGCTTGGGTTAATATTTAAACACAACACACTCTTTGAACACACACACAGACACACTCCAGGTTGGTTGGAATCAAGATGAGGTGAAGATCTTTTTATCCTGTTCTGGCTCAGAGGAGAAATCAGTTAACCCATGTGTTGTCCCAGGGTCTGGTTGAGCCAGCGTGTGTGTGTGTGTGTGTGTGTGTGTGTGTGTGTGTGTGTGTGTCTGTGTGTGTGTGTGTGTGTGTGTGTGTGTGTGTGTGTGTGTGTGTGTGCGTGTGTGTACGGTTGGACGGTCCAACTGTGGATCTTGAATGTGGTTGGAGAATTGAGCAGGATTGTCCAACGGTGGGGAGACGGCCCTCAGCGCTTGCAGCCGGGCGGGCCCGACGTTGCGACTCTCACGGTCAGGATGACCTCCGATCGGAGTGACGGCCCCCAATGCTTGCAGCCGGGTGGGCCCGACGTCGCGACTCTCAGGGTGAGGTAGACCCCGAACTACAAGACACAGGCCCTACGTTACAACGTCTCGCGTCTTCACGTGTGTCGTGCAGCTATAAAAAATAATACAAATTAGTTTCTTTTTTTATTATTATTACTGCGCAAGAGTCTTTTTCTTCTTCTTCTTCATTTTCTTCTTCTTCTTCTTCTTCTTCTTCTTCTTCTTCTTCTTCTTCTTCTTCTTCTTCTTCTTCTTCTTCTTCGTCTTCTTCGTCTTCTTCTTCTTCTTCTTCTTCTTCGCATCACCGAGCAGGAACAGGCTCGAGTACACAACGTGGGCGGGCCCGGGTGGCCCCGACGTTGCGACTCTCCGATCGGAGAGACGGCCCTCAACGCTTGCAGCCGGCCTGTACCGACGTCGCGACTCTCAGGGTAAGGGAGACCCCGAACGACAAGAGACAGACCCTCAACGCATGCAGCCGGGCGGGCCCGACTTCACGAGCCTCAGGGTCACAGACACCCCCGATCGGAGAGACGGCCCTCAACGCTTGCAGCCGGGCAGGCCCGACGTCGCGACTCTCAGTGTCAGGAAGACCCCGAACTACAAGACTACGTTACAACATCTCGCGTCTTCGCGTGTGTCCTGCAGCTATAACACAAATTAGTTTCTTTTTTTTTATTATTACTGCGCAAGAGTCTTTTTCTAATTCTTCTTCTTCTTTTTCTTCTTCTTCTTCGCATCACCGAGCATGAACAGGCTCGAGTACACAACGTGGGCGGACGGGCGGGCCCGACGTTGCGACTCTCAGGGTCAGGATGACCTCCGATCGGAGAGACGGCCCTCAACGCTTGCAGCCAGCCGGGCCTGACGTCGCGACTCTCAGGGTAAGGGAGACCCCGAACGACAAGAGACAGACCCTCAACGCTTGCAGACGGGCGGGCCCGACTTCGCGAGCCTCAGGGTCACAGACACCCCAGATCGGAGAGACGGCCCTCAACGCTTGAAGGTGGGCGGGCCGGACGTCGCGACTCTCGGGGTAAGGGAGACCCCAAACTACAAGACTACGTTACAACATCTCGCGTCTTCGCGTGTGTCTTGCAGCTATAAAAAATAACACAAATTAGTTTCTTTTTTTTAATTATTACTGCGCAAGAATCTTTTTCTAATTCTTCTCCTTCTTTTTCTTCTTCGCATCACCGAGCAGGAACAGGCTCGAGTACACAACGTGGGTGGCCGGGCGGGCCCGACGTTGCGACTCTCACGGTCAGGATGACCTCCGATCGGAGTGACGGCCCCCAATGCTTGCAGCCGGGCGGGCCCGACGTCGCGACTCTCAGGGTCAGGAAGACTCGAACTACAAGACACAGGCCCTACGTTACAACGTCTCGCGTCTTCGCGTGTGTCTTGCAGCTATAAAAAATAATACAAATTAGTTTCTTTTTTTTTATTATTACTGCGCAAGAGTCTTTTTCTTCTTTTTCGTCCTCTTCTTCTTTTTCTTCTTCTTCTTCTTCTTCTTCTTCTTCTTCTTCTTCTTCTTCTTCTTCTTCTTCTTCTTCTTCTTCTTCTTCTTCTTCTTCTTCTTCTTCTTCTTCTTCTTCTTCTTCTTTGCATCACCGAGCAGGAACAGGCTTGAGTACACAACGCGGGCGCCCGGGCTGGCCCGAGGTTGCGAACCTCAGGGTAAGGGAGACCCCGAACAACAAGAGACAGACCCTCAACGCATGCAGCCGGGCGGGCCCGACGTCGCGACTCTCAGGGTCAGGAAGACCCCGAACTACAAGACTACGTTACAACATCTCGCGTCTTCGCGTGTGTCTTGCAGCTATAAAAAATAACACAAATTAGTTTCTTTTTTTTTATTATTTCTGCGCAAGAGTCTTTTTCTAATTCTTCTTCTTCTTTTTCTTCTTCTTCTTCGCATCACCGAGCATGAACAGGCTCGAGTACACAACGTGGGCGGACGGGCGGGCCCGACGTTGCGACTCTCAGGGTCAGGATGACCTCCGATCGGAGAGACGGCCCTCAACGCTTGCAGCCAGCCGGGCCTGACGTCGCGACTCTCAGGGTAAGGGAGACCCCGAACGACAAGAGACAGACCCTCAACGCTTGCAGACGGGCGGGCCCGACTTCGCGAGCCTCAGGGTCACAGACACCCCAGATCGGAGAGACGGCCCTCAACGCTTGAAGGTGGGCGGGCCGGACGTCGCGACTCTCGGGGTAAGGGAGACCCCAAACTACAAGACTACGTTACAACATCTCGCGTCTTCGCGTGTGTCTTGCAGCTATAAAAAATAACACAAATTAGTTTCTTTTTTTTAATTATTACTGCGCAAGAATCTTTTTCTAATTCTTCTCCTTCTTTTTCTTCTTCGCATCACCGAGCAGGAACAGGCTCGAGTACACAACGTGGGTGGCCGGGCGGGCCCGACGTTGCGACTCTCACGGTCAGGATGACCTCCGATCGGAGTGACGGCCCCCAATGCTTGCAGCCGGGCGGGCCCGACGTCGCGACTCTCAGGGTCAGGAAGACTCGAACTACAAGACACAGGCCCTACGTTACAACGTCTCGCGTCTTCGCGTGTGTCTTGCAGCTATAAAAAATAATACAAATTAGTTTCTTTTTTTTTATTATTACTGCGCAAGAGTCTTTTTCTTCTTTTTCGTCCTCTTCTTCTTTTTCTTCTTCTTCTTCTTCTTCTTCTTCTTCTTCTTCTTCTTCTTCTTCTTCTTCTTCTTCTTCTTCTTCTTCTTCTTCTTTGCATCACCGAGCAGGAACAGGCTTGAGTACACAACGCGGGCGCCCGGGCTGGCCCGAGGTTGCGAACCTCAGGGTAAGGGAGACCCCGAACAACAAGAGACAGACCCTCAACGCATGCAGCCGGGCGGGCCCGACGTCGCGACTCTCAGGGTCAGGAAGACCCCGAACTACAAGACTACGTTACAACATCTCGCGTCTTCGCGTGTGTCTTGCAGCTATAAAAAATAACACAAATTAGTTTCTTTTTTTTAATTATTTCTGCGCAAGAGTCTTTTTCTAATTCTTCTTCTTCTTTTTCTTCTTCTTCTTCGCATCACCGAGCAAGAACAGGCTCGAGAACACAACGTGGGCGGCCGGGCGGGCCCGACGTTGCGACTCACAGGGTCAGGATGACCTCCGATCGGAGAGACGGCCCTCAACGCTTGCAGCCGGCAGGGCCCGACTTCTCGAGCCTCAGGGTAAGGGAGAGCCCGAACGACAAGAGAGAGACCCTCAACGCTTGCAGCTGGGCGGGCCCGACTTCGCGAACCTCAGGGTCACAGACACCCCCGATTGGAGAGATGGCCCTCATGCTTGCAGCCAGGCGGGCCCGACGTCGCGACTCTCAGGGTAAGGGAGACCCCGAACGACAAGACACAGGCCCTACGTTACAACATCTTGCGTCTTCGGGTGTGTCGTGCAGCTATAAAAAATAAAACAAATTAGTTTTTTTTTTTTATTATTACTGCGCAAGAGTCTTTTTCTTCTGCTTCTTCTTCATTTTCTTCTTCTTCTTCTTCTTCTTCTTCTTCTTCTTCTTCTTCTTCTTCTTCTTCTTCTTCTTCTTCTTCTTCTTCTTCTTCTTCTTCTTCTTCTATACTTCTTCTTCTTCTTCTTCTTCTTTTTTTTATTATTACTGCGCAAGAGTCTTTTTCTAATTCTTCTTCTTCTTTTTCTTCTTTTTCTTCTTCGCATCAACGAGGAGGAACAGGCTCGGGTACACAACGCGGGCGGCCGTGCGGGCCCGACGTCGCGAGCCTCAGGGTCAGGGAGACCCCCGAACGACAAGAGATCCCTCAACGCTGAGCGTATTCTGGTCGCCAAGACCCAGACCCGAGAACTTCCCCAAAGAGAGTATCAGAAGGATTATTGAACACGGATTGTCCGACCTTGGATCGAATGTGGTCGGACAATTCACGGTCGGAAAATTGAACACAGATTCAATTGTCCGACCGCATTCAATCCTCGGTCGGACTATTTGGTTCAATTGTCCGACTGCATTCGATCCTCGGTCGGACTATTTGGTTCAATTGTCCGACTGCATTCGATCCCCGGTCGGACTATTTGGTTCAATTGTCCGACCGCATTCGATCCTCGGTCGGACTATTTGGTTAAATTGTCCGACCGGTCGGTCGGACTATTTGGTTAAATTGTCCGACCGCATTCGATCCTCGGTCGGACTATTTGGTTAAATTGTCCGACCGCATTCAATCCTCGGTCGGACTATTTGGTTAAATTGTCCGAAATAGTCCGACAGCATTCGATCCTCGGTCGGACTATTTGGTTAAATTGTCCGACCGCATTCGATCCTCGGTCGGACTATTTGGTTAAATTGTCCGACAGCATTCGATCCTCGGTCGGACTATTTGGTTCAATTGTCCGAGCATTCGATCCTGGTTGTTATGTTATTGTTAGACAGTATATAAAAATAGTACAGTATATATATCAGTATATAGTAATAATGGCAGCAACACTAAATATAATAGTAATAGTAATATAATGATAATAATTATAACATGTACACATGTATTAATATGTGTATATAGACTTGTGTATACAAAGAATATACAGAGTATGATACAATATATGATATATAGTAGAGGTATGAATATAAGTATTTGACTATACAATAGGTAATATAATATACTATGAGTGTAAGAATATGTAGACAGAGTCTGCAAAAGACAATATTATTGTATAAAATGATATATAATATCAATATGGTTTATATGAACACATATCACATATGATGTGAAGTAAGTGTATATGGAGCGGAGTGTTGTACTGGGTACACAGTGCAAGGAGACAGGTTTAGTGCAGTTCTGTGATGGTGGCTCTGACAGAGGGAGAGGAGTTGTACAGTCTTATTGCGGTTGGGAGGAACGATTTCCTGTATCGTTCCTTCGAAGAGCGGGGTTGAATGAGTCTGTGGCTGAAGCTGCTCCTTAGCTTGTCCAGTGTTTTGTGGAGGGGGTGAGAGGGATTGTCCATGATTGGACAAGTCTTCTTCTTCGCATCACCGAGCAAGAACAGGCTCGAGTAAACAACACGGGCAGCCGGGCGGGCCCGACGTCGCGTGTCTCGGGGTCAGGGAGACCCCCCGAACAACAAGAGACGGGCCCTACGTTACACCGTCTCCAACGTCGCCACTCTCAGGGTCAGGGAGACCCGGAACGACAAGAGACGGGTCGTACGTTACACAGTCTCCAACGTCGCGAGCCTCAGGGTCAGTGAGACCCCAATCGACAAGAAACGGGCTGTACGTTACACCGTGACGTAACGTAACATGTCGTGCAGCTATAAAAAAATAATAATAATTTCGTTCTTGTTCTTGTTCTTGTTCTTCTTCTTCTTCTTCCCATCACCGAGCAGGAACAGGTTCGAGTACACAACGCGGGCGGCCAGGCTGGCCCAACGTCTCGAGTCTCAGGGTTGAACAGGTTACAGCACACAACGGAGGGAGACGGGTCGGTCCGACGTCGCGAGTCTCAGGGTCACGGTGATCCCGAACGACAAGAGACGGGACATACGTCTTTGCGTGTGTCATGTGTAGCTATAAAAAATATTAAAAATGAGTTTCCTTATTCCTCTTGTTCGTCTTGTTCTTCTTCTTCTTCTTCTTCACATCACCGAGCTAGAAAACAGGCTCGAGTACGCAACGCGGGCGGCCAGGCTGGCCCGAAGTCGTGAGTCTCAGGGTTGAACATGTTACAGCACACAACGGAGGGAGACGGGTCGGTCCGACGTCGCGAGTCTCAGGGTCATGGTGATCCCGAACGACAAGGGCCATACGTCTTTGCGTGTGTCGTGGGTGTCGCTTGTGCGCCAAATACATCTGCAAGGGCTGTTGCCTTTTCTATTGCCCTTCGTGCACGTGCTGATGTGTTGTGGGCTGTGCGAGCAAGAACAGGCTCGAGTACGCAACAGGGTCAAGGTGATCCCGAACGACAAGAGACGGGCCATACGTCTTCGCGGCGTGTGTCGTGTGTAGCTATAAAAAATAATAAAAATTAGTTTCCTTCTTCCTCTTGTTCGTCTTGTTCTTCTTCACATCACCGAGCTACAAAACAGGCTCGAGTACGCAACGCGGGCGGCCGGGCTGGCCCAAAGTCGCGAGTCTCAGGTTACAGCACACAACAGAGGGAGACGGGTCGGGTACGCAACGCGGGCGGCCGGGCTGGCCCGAAGTTGCGAGTCTCAGGGTTGAACACGTTACAGCACACAATGAAGGGAGACGTGTCTGTCCGACGTCGCGACTCTAAGGGTCACGGTGACCCCGAACGACAAGAGATGGGCCATACGTCTTCGCGTGTGTCGTGTGTAGCTATAAAAAATAATAAAAATGAGTTTCCTTCTTCCTCTTGTTTTCCTTCTTCTTCTTCTTCTTCTTCACATCACCGAGCTAGAAAAACAGGCACGAGTACGCAACGCGGGCGGCCGGGCTGGCCCGGTGTCGTGAGTCTCAGGGTTGAACAGGTTACAGCACACAACGGAGGGAGATGGGTCAGTCCGACGTCGCAAGTCTCAGGGTTGAACGGGTTACAGCAGACAACGGAGGGAGACGGGTCGGTCCGACGTCGCGAGTCTCAGGGTCACGGTGACCCTGAACGACAAGAGACGGGCCATACGTCTTTGCGTGTGTCGTGTGTAGCTATAAAAAATAACTTCGACTTTCGACTACACACAGAGGGAGCGTGTCATTCCAGCGTCACGAGTCTCAGGATCACGGCGTCCTAGGTCACAACGGCGCGCAACTTGGAGCGGGTGTGACGACAACATCTGCAATGTCATCGACTGTTCGCTTCTCTGTTGCATGTTTGAAGCAGGGTATCGCAACAAGCGTTATTCAAATCGATACCCAAACGCTCACAGCCAACAGCATGGGGAAGCAGGGACAACACAAGGGTTATTACTGTGTGAGAGACTTCTTCTTCTTCTTCTCATTACCGAGCAGTAGCAGGTTTCGACTACACAAACGGAGTCCAGCGTCGAGCGTCGCGAGTCTCAGGGTCACAGGGACACCGATCGGAGAGACGGCCCTCAACGCGAGCGGCCGCACAAGCCCCACTGCGCAAGCCTTCGGGTCTCAGAGACCCACACCGAAGAGACTCCCCAACGCGGGCATCCCAGGCGTCCTACGTCACACCGGCGCGCAACTTGGAGCGTGTGTGACGAATACATCTGCAAATTCATCGACTGTTCGCTTCTCTGTTGCGTGTTTGAAGCAGGGTATCGCAACAAGCATTATTCAAATTGATACCCAAACGCTCACAGCCAACAGCATGGGGAAGCAGGGACAACACAAGGGTTATTACTGCGTGAGAGACTTCTTCTTCTTCTTCTTCTTCTTCTCATTACCGAGCAGGAGCAGGTTTCGACTACACAAACGGAGGGAGCATGTCAGTCCAGCGTCGCGAGTCTCAGGGTCATGGGGACCCCGGTCGGAGAGACGGCCCTCAACGCGAGCGGCCGCACAAGCCCCACTGCGCGAGCCTTCGGGTCTCAGAGACCCACACCGAAGAGACTCCCCAACGCGGGCATCCCAGGCGTCCTACGTCACAACGGCGCGCAACTTGGAGCGGGTGTGACGAATACATCTGCAATATCATTGACTGTTCGCTTCTCTGTTGCGTGTTTGAAGCAGGGTATCGCAACAAGCGTTATTCAAATCGATACCCAAACGCTCACAGCCAACAGCATGGGGAAGCAGGGACAACACAAGGGTTGTTACTGCGTGAGAGACTTCTTCTTCTTCTTCTTCTTCTTCTTCTCATTACCGAGCAGGAGCAGGTTTCAACTACACAAACGGAGGGAGCATGTCAGTTCAGCGTCGCGAGTCTCAGGGTCATGGGGACCCCGGTCGGAGAGACGGCCCTCAACGCGAGCGGCCGCACAAGCCCCACTGCGCGAGCCTTCGGGTCTCAGAGACCCACACCGAAGAGACTCCCCAACGCGGGCATCCCAGGCGTCCTACGTCACACTGGCATGCAACTTGGAGCGGGTGTGACGAATACATCTGCAATGTCATCGACTGTTCGCTTTTCTGTTGCCCTTCGTGCGGATGCTGATGTGTTGTGGGCTGTATGTGTCCACGTGTGCGTGTGCGTCTGTGTGTTTGAAGCAGGGTATCGCATCAAGCGTTAGTCAGATCGCTAACCAAACGCTCACAGTCAACAGCATGGGGAAGCAGGGACAACACGAGGGTATAAAAAATAAACAAATAAAAATGAATTTCTTTTTTTTATTATTACTGCGTGAGAGACTTCTTATTCTTCTTCTTCTTCTTCTTCTTCTTCTTCTCATCACCAAGCAGGAGCAGGTTTCGACTACACAAACGGAGGGAGCGTGTCAGTCCAGCGTCGCAAGTCTCAGGGTCACGGGGACCCCGGTCGGAGAGACGGCCCTCAACGCGAGCGGCCGCACAATCCCCACTGTGCGAGCCTTCGGGTCTCAGAGACCCACACCGAAGAGACTCCCCAACGCGGGCATCCCAGGCGTCCTACGTCACACCGGCGCGCAACTTGAAGGGTGTGACGAATACATCTGCAATGTCATCGACTGTTCGCTTCTCTGTTGCGTGTTTGAAGCAGGGTATCGCAACAAGCGTTATTCAAATCGCTACCCAAACGCTCACAGCCAACAGCATGGGGAAGCAGGGACAACACAAGGGTTAATGACACCAGGTCAAGAACAGGCCACTTGGGTTAAGGGGGGGGCGTTTTTAAATCAGTACCAAAACTCCCACAGTCCACAGCCGGGGGAAGCTGGTCGGGGAAGCGAAGCAAAAGAAACAAAGATGTCACAGTACTGTTATTTATTATTATTATTATTATATGTTACGGGACATGTAACACGTCCCACAAGAACGATGGCGTACGTGAACCCGGGTCATTTCGACGCACTCCATGGTCCGGATGGGATGCCGCAAAGGGGCAACTGGCCTCTATTGAACAGGTTGTGGGATTCGCTTGTAACGTGGCTGGATCGTCGATGGTGGGGCTCGGTCTCTCGAGCTCAGATCCTGTCTTTCCTGAATAGACCCGAGATTGGCGCCGGGGCAATCGTCGTCGCAGACTGCTTCTTTTCAACGGTCTGAGGGTCGTGTTCCGTGACAGTGAAAACTCGCGACGGTATCGTCGAATGTGCCGTTGTCCTCCAGCGAGGCGCGTACAGGTGCCCCAGGTTCACGCAATTGGACTTTTCGGATCCCGTTGAGTTGATGCGGGAGCTGATCGTCGAGGTCAAAGACGAATTCGGAGAGGCTCGCGTCTTGGCTAAACCGCCAGACGTACGGCGCAATCGCGACCCGGCCCTGGTTTCTGTCACAGACGTAGCGGAAGACATGCGTGACCTGATAGCGGCGTTGAAAGGAGGATGGTGGGGATATCTGAATGGTAGCTCCCCGATGTCCCCGGATCACCTTGAGTTGATCGCGGATCTAGGGAGGGTAAGACATCGCAGGATACCCGCCCGGGTAGGTGCCTGGTGTTTCCGCGTTACGGGATAATCGAACATGTCCCAACCTGGGACATAACAGTAAAAGCTCATCAAAGCTTGGTCGTGACAAAATAGAAACGCTGAGTACATATTAGTGAAAAGGTTTATTGTACACAAACATACAGACACGTTCCCTAGTTTGAAAAAAACAACATATCCCAACTTTCAATGTGTATCGATGACAAGCAACAACCCGTCACGATCGAAGCGGACCTGCGTTTGCACAGCCCAGAGATCTGCGTCGAGGCAATCGCGGTCCTCTCAGGGAGAGTCTTGATCCTCTGTTGGTGCTCATGATCTAGTTTGAGCTTGAGAATGTAGAATGGGCAGCAGACATTGACTATGGTCGTCTGCGATTATGACCTTCGTTTTCATTACTTGTCTTGAGTTCTTTTTGTCTTGGCCCTGCTCACTCCTCTGCTCGCCTCGGTGGCAGATGCTGCTCCGCTGCAAAGAGGACACGTCGCTCGGGGTAGTGGCACAGACTCTTCACAGACCTGTCCACGTAGCATGCGATCATGGCTAAAAGGGAATTCATGTGGTGACAATGTGAGAGCTCTACATCCAGAGGTCGTCTTGCTGTGGGGATGTCCTGGTGTGCTATTACAACTGATCCATTGTGGCTGCAGAGGGTGACATTGACACAAGTTATGTTTTTAATCTCGTGATCTGTCAAGGTCCTGTTCTTCAAGAGGAGGCAGTTGTATTCCATCGCGTGGCATACAAGGGCACGCTAGGGGAGTCTCAGGCGATTGGTTGACTTGTAACGATTGACTCTACCTGAACGCAACCTTGTTTTGTGAATACTATTACGGTTAGGACGCCGGAGCGCCCCGGGAGACACTCTCGCTCTCGAGTATTGTGCCAGACGTGGTCTCGGTGACCCTCCTCTCGACATCAGGGGTTGTGTATCCTCTCTGAATATCACGGTGTCCACTGCGAGCTGCATCAAATGCGACGAGCACCTCGCGCCTCCCTGGAGGCTTTGGACATCGAGACAAACCGTACCTGGGTTATGGGTGAGCTGAACCGCACACGTTGGTGCTGGAGCTTGTCGGTACGTGGCCACGTACGGGTCACGTGAGTGGACTGATCGCAAAGGCTCCCGCTTAGGGTGGTGGCCGAGATGGACGCCAGGTCTATCTCCGAGGGATTGTAGGCATCTTCCTCATTCGGCCCCGATCTCACACTCATTGTTGTTGTAAGTGTGTGAGTGTGTGTGTGTGTGTGTGTTGAACCAGGTCTGGGCTATCTTTGTGATTTTGTTTGTATGCAATGCGGACGTTCACTTCTAATGTATGCCATTATGTTGATGTAGTAAAAAAACATCTCGTCTCAGGGTAAATACCTGAGTCTCTACATTACCAGGCTTCTAGTGTGACTTCAGAGTAGATGAGTATGTTAGCTGTCACTTTCGGTCGACTAAGCATACTGACAATGTAACTGGACATGAAACGAGCGTCCGGACACGATCTACCAAGCTCCGTGTGCGACTCTCCCTTGGTTGTGGATAAAGAGGTGACACTAGACGAAAAGCAGTATTATTGTCACAGTGAACCTCTACGGACAGGCCTAATCCCCTGCTGTAACCAACTGTTTCCATGATGTTACCTCGGCGTTCGCCAGTGAAGACAAGGTGGGTCTATCGGCGTTTGCGGACCTTAAGGGGGATTTGGAGAACAAAGGAGAGAGCCGCGGGGGGGCTCGCTGAGCCTCGCGGACCGATCGCGACGTGTGATCTAATTAGCATATGAATCGGAGTCCAGCCGCTGGCTAGAACCTCTCTCTACTCACCATTGGAGGAAACCACAGACCCTTGAAACTAATGTCACTCGTGATTGGTTGGTAGAAGTGTTGCTATTGGTCACCTTATGGGTCATTGCAGTGCACACGTGGGGTCACAGCATTCCGCACGTGGGGTAAGCCCCTCCCACACAATATTTATAATAAAAATGTATATATTAATATTTATTATTATTTATAAGTAAGCCTTTACCAAAAGCACTGCAGTTAATTAAAACTAAACATTCATGTGATGCTTGATGTTATAGGTGAACATATTGTACAGGGAACAAATGTGAACAAGGTATATGTGGAGTGAAAGCTTTATTTACATACAGCAAAAATATTGTACAAAAACTCAGATGAGGCTTGAAATGTTTCTCTGCAGCCTCTGGGTCATGACTTCTTTGTGGGACTCTTCTCCAGTGTGTAGACGTCTGTGGTGTGTAGCTGTGAGATCAGTGTAGCTTCCAGTCTTATATGAAGTGTGGGACACAGGTCGGTGCACTCCTGGCTGTGGAAGGATGGATCCATGTCATCTGTCCCGCTTCAATCAGCTGTAAACACATTCAGTAAAATTAGCACAGTTCAATTACAACATACACCTTTACATGTAACTGGAAAATTATTTAATGAATATAACCTTACCCTCTTTCTTCTCCGACAACTCCTCAATGCTGATGTAAGGTCTGGTCGGATCATACTGGCTCATAGTGTGTCTTTGTACGTCATGGACAGGCAGCTGGAAAACAACACATGTAACATGACTTTATTATTAATAAACGGAAATAGCCGCGCTGCATCACCGTTGGAAGATCCACAGCAAAAAAACACCAAAACAATTCATAAACAGTTACTTACATTCAATGGCTTCCTTTTCTGCACTTTAAATCCGGACTTTCAGCGTCTCAGCCTAACGCCTCTTTGTTTGTTTGTGTGTGTGTGTGTGCGTGTGTGTGTGTGTGTGTGGGGGGGGGCTGAGGCTGTGAAAACATACAGAAAAAAGTCACGTTGATGAAAAAACTTAACGAGAACAAACTGTTACATCTAAGTAATTCATACATATTTACACATGCACTAGATCTGCTCCAGCACTCGATGCTGTATTCGTATTTAAGCAACTTTCTTGCTATCCCAAAGAGTGGCGGACATGCTTTCAGATGCACCAGTTAGCTTAGTGGTTAGCATGGCGGCTGTAGCTCACCGTAACTCAGGGACTGTGCGCCCGTCTTCTCCGCCTCGACTCGTCCACACCGGGCCCGCGGCTCTGCCTCCACACGCACTCATCTTCTCCTCCAGGGAACAGCGTCGTGTCGACTTCAGCAAGTTATTTACCCCGAAGACAGAGTCACTCGTACGGGACAAGCTAAACACGACCCGCTTCCTGTCTGCGGGACACTCGACGCTGCTGCACGGCGTTTACGAGGCTCTGATTGGACGAGTCCATCAGCTGATGACGCGAGCGGGTGACGTGAGCAGCGGTTAATTCATATGGGATAAGTATTTGACTGAGGCCAGGTTTATTTTTTGTGGTGTTTAGTACATTTACACACATGATTCACGCTGTTCTATGTTCGTAACCTTATAGTTGAATGCACTTATCGTAAGTCGCTTTGGATAAAAGTGTTGACTGTTTTAATGGAATACTGAGAAAGTTTAATAACAACAATGAGACAATTGAAGTTCAAATTATGAAGGAATTTAAGCTCTATATTGTGTCTCCTTTATATTTAAAATAATAATCAAACTGAGTGGAGATGTATGTTGTATCCAAACAGCCGGCTGCTGTGTTTTGTCACTGTGCAGTCCATGGGGGATTAAATATTACTATTTTTATTATTAAATCATTAAATCAATGAATGTTTCATAGCAATTTTGAAAGTAGTGGTGAAAAGGTACCATTTATAATTCATGGAACAGCTTAGTTTGCCATTGACATGTGAATTTGATGCCAGTATTTTGGGAGGACAGATATTTTTATGGAAAGCCAGTAGAAGTTTGGAGCTTACAGGACACAGATGATCATACCCAGCATCATTTATTTGCTGGTAGAGGTGTGGTTTACACTTCCTCTGTGCATTTAACCAGCACAATTGAAAAAGTGACTGTAATCATGCCACTCTGTACAGTTGTTGAGATTTAGGATTGGATGACAATAAAAATTTGAAATAAAGTGCATTGTTTCATTTCTTTTGACTGCATTGACCTTTGTTCGTGGTATACAATATAATTCATTATAGCACACTTACTTACTTAAGAACAATTTAAAATTTCAGGTTTAATATTTATTTTAAGCCTGGTTTACTCAGCCAGATAGTTTGTTGGTGCCTCTTACACATTGGTGTTATCTGCTCTCAGGGAAACTGATTTGCATTTGTGAAGCTCAGAGCATTGTCATTTGCATGTGAAAGCGTCCTCTAGGAGTTGGAGCAGGGGGGGTCAAATCTCAACAGCTCACAGGCTTGACAACTGCAGGAACCCTGAGCGTTTCCTTTGCTGCCTGCAGATACGTGTGAAAGTCGTTAACCGAAGGATGTGCCAACACTTCTCTGCGACACAGATTGACACAAACGCTTCTTTTCATGCAGTGTGAAGTGCGGCTTCTGAAGACCCAGGGACATGAATCCGACCTAATGTATTATCCACTTTATGCTGTGTATTTCTTCCTCATTCTGGTGACCGAGTGTCAAATAAAGAGAAGCCAGTCTGGAGTTGGTTCATTGTCTTTATTACGTTGGCTCATTGACTTTTATTCACACAGATAGGACACCTGACTTGTCAGAGGCAGAGGGGATCCCGAGGGGAGCCATCCACTATACAAGGTTCATTGACTACCAATCACCCAGGCTTCTTGAGACTTGCAGGTTGTCAGCCGACGTGTATGGGCTCAGATTATTCGTGTCAAACACAGGCTACGTCAATGGACGGGGTTCCTCACAAGAAACTGGATTGTGAATTGTAAGAATTCATGTTGCTTCTCGCATACTCTCGAGGATTGATCATGGCCTCAGGGACTTCTCTGTAAAGAGCGTCAACCGGGATACTTTCCTGCTTTTCCTTTAGTACGGTCGATGTCATCACCATGGTCACCATGTACATAATGTAGATTATGATGTTGAACACGGCTATAGCGCACTCCATGTTATGCAACCTCTGAGTGTCGCAGATCAAAGGTTGGTACAGCATCTCCATGCAACCGGCGATCACAGACATGAACAGCTCAATGTTCATCATAACGAGGCACACCAACACTGTCCTGGTGCCCTGGAGTGGCACATCTTCCGTCTGCTCTTTGCTGCAAAGTAGCTGAGCACAATGCTCACGACCATGGCCAGGCACCCGAGCGTGATCAAGGCTATCCCAGCGTGGATGTAAGCGTTCTCGTATTCAGGTCTGCCATCGCCGGAAGGATTCGGTTGGAGCTTTGTCCTGTGCTTGTTGTCAATGAAGTACATAACGGTGCCGTTTGGAAAGGCCGACATTCTGTTGCCAAACAGATCCTTGCTCTTGTGTATCAGAGACTCAAACCCTCCCGTTCTCTTGCGATTCATATTCCTCCAGAGTGGAGCCGTAGCTCGTCGGTCCTTGGTCACCCCTCACTCAACTTACTCACGAATGCAAAATAGAACAGTTCAGCATGCGTGCACGCACGGCCAGCAACCTGAAAAACGTTTAATACGATGAAGCTCCAAGATCCCACGATCGAGTTCCGAGGCTCGCGTGGCGGTTTGCGCGCAAAGTCCACTGCCGATCACCGGTGGTACAGGGTACAGGGTATCACCAGAGCCCTCGACTCTATCATGTGCTGCAGGAAGCGCTCAGCCGGTCACAATATGATAAATATGGATCTGTATACTCGGGTCGTCAAGGACCTGAACGCAAATCCAGACAGTTCGATCGATTGGTTGCCCGATTATATAGGAAACCTGAACGCTCCCGCGGACAAGGGGTCAGCGTTCAAGGAGGCACTGTTGCGAATGTTCAGGTCCAACACGCTGACTCTAGAAGCGTGCAGACGACTGTGGAACAGGAGCCGCTTGTCCACCAGTATAGGAGTCGCGGTAGACACGCAGTGCAAGGACGTGTTCAACGGAAAGAAGCAGATACAAGGCGTACGTCCCGTGTCCCGCCTCGTTCTCACTCAGCTTGTGGCTCTGCGCCTGACTCCCATATGTGCGGGAATCAAGGTGGCCGGGATCCCGAGACCCGATAAGGTCGGTGTGCCTTACACCTACCACAACGGCTGTACGCGAGGCTGCACGGCCATCCGCAACACGTGGGGCTTTTACACCAAGGTGGACCTGGTGGCCCACGACACCGTCAGGGGTAACATAGCGCTGATGGAGCTCAAGACCCGGAATAACGACATTCTGGACAAGGCGACCTTGTGGCGATACAACACGCAGCTATGGCTGACGTGGGTGATGTTCTCGCTCACGTACCCGAGCATGGCAGAGCGGACGGCCGCGTACCTGGTGATAATTAGACCAGTGACCAACCAGGTCACCGTGAGGAGTTGTTTAAGGCCCACGATTTCTAAGAGTCTACGCAGTAAATTCCCTTGGCTGAATTGTTTCTGTTCCCAGGTGCTTAACTTTCTGGCTCCAATGTGCGTGAACATGCGAGTCGAAACCCAGCCGGTTCTTACATCGAGCACATGGCGGTTAGACCCCAACGACTTGTGTTACAGGAACATGCTCTTCAACCAGGAGAAGATAAAGGCCAAGAAGCCGCAGAGGCTGCGACAACCGGCGGGAAGTCGTCCGTTTGTCGATCCCGATTAAAAGAGGACCTTTGCGACAATCGCGCTGACTCCCTCACCCACGCGATTTGACCTCGGCCCGTTTCCCGCACGCATGGGTTCATGGAACCTCCACCCAATTCAGCTCACGGGCATTTGAGAGGCGGTGCCTGTCCTTGTGTGTGTAATATACGTGTAATATAGATCCCTTACCTCTCACAGTTGTCTTCATTGATCTACACTACACACAATGGGGTTGAAACACCAGGCTTTCCATGCGATGCTCGCAAACCCTCACCTGGCACCATTCGAAATCATAGACAGGCCGTGCCAACGACAGGACTGGACCCTGCTAGACCACCTCATGGTAATCCACAAAGTCAAGGAGACCAACTACATTGAGGGGGATTCGCACGGGTCCATACTGAACATGGCCAGAACGCTGGCGCATTGCTACGTCACGGAGAACGCAGGCCGTCGGTGTGTTGTGCTCGTAAAGGACGGCACGGTGGCTCCGAAGCCTGCTGTCAGGGAGACGCGATCAAAGCGACCCCCCGTGCCACACATTGACTTCTGTAGGCGTAATCTGCCCGCCATAGAATACACCATGATGAAGCTCTTGGCCGACATGGGAATGGCAAACACATTGTTTCTAGTTACTGGTGCAAAAGGACGCGCCGCAGAGGACACGGCGCTCCTGGAAGGGTCCTTGGTCGATAACGTAGTGTCCTTCCACGAGAAGTACCGCGAGTACCGGGACGGTCAAGATGACGCCGTGTTTGTAAACACAGTCGAAGATCTGATGCCTCTTGAGTGTGAGCTGTCCGACGTGGACCCGAGTTACGTTGAAGTTGACGGCTCGATAGACAGACCCGCGGGACTCGATGGCGTATTCGTTGCGACTTTCGCACACCTCGAGACTAGCCAAGTGTCTGTCCTACGGGACGCGTGCTTACAATGTGCAAGTACAGAGGCTGACACGCTGCTGGTGGAGTTGGCGAATATTCTGGTAGGCAGTGTGGTCGTGTGCACCGGAGACTCCGACCTCGTGGCGGTGCTGACGGCTTGCGGTCGCGAGGGTTTCACTTTGAGGATGGACAACAGGAGCTACCGCGAGGGTCGAGACATGCACACGTCTACCTTCGGGGAGCTGCTGTTTGCCGCGCCCGAGAAGCTCCCACCCAAGCTGCTGGACGGCGCGTTGTCTTCGAGCGAAAATAGGTTCCGAGCACTGTGCGACGTCGCCGCGGAAGATGAACACCTACTGCGTGCGACTCGAGATCATCACGCTGCGTTCGAGGCCACCCTGGACAACGAGGAGCAGGTGGTCGCTGTAGCTAGGTACCTGTACCTAGGCGGGATCAGAGGCTCTCTCTACAGTGTGTTCCTGTCTAGGGTTTTCAACGCCAATGCCCGAACCCACGGGTTGGATGCACTGAAGCGATCCATTGGCTTTCCCAGCGCAAACACGGTCCGTTTCATTTTTCGAAACGGTATACCCCGCATCCAAGAGTTCGCTCTCTGAGCCCAATGAGAAAAAGCCACCCTCAGCTGGGGAAAAGAGAAAGGCTTCTTGTCTGGATCACAAGCCCGAACTCGGACTAGAAGACGGTGTGTGTAGCCTGGTACCGAGCAAGGAACAAGGAAAACTCCTGCTTGGCATGAGACGGTTGAGTAAGGCGTACATGAACGGACTTGTACCGAGTGGAAGCCACGGGCGTTTTTTGAGGTTGAACGGAGCGGGCCGACATTTTTTCGTGTGCGTGAAAGGAGTCCAAGACTCTTCGGTTCGAATGGAAAGGTTGGTTTTCATGGCGCTGTGTGGGACCGATTATAACATTGTGCCCAGGGGACTGGGGATCAAGAGATTGATGACCGGCGTAGTGACCAACCAAAAGGCCTTTTCAAAGTGGTGCCAAGAGCTGCAGAGTCTCCTCTGGGGCAGCGACAGCGGGGACTGCGATTACCACAGCATGGGCGTGAGACTGGCCTGCATCGCAAAAGTACCACCGAAGATCAAGTCTGATCACTGGACCGGAGCGAATTGCGGCGTAATGTTCAAGACCATGAAATACGTGTGCGAATTGTGGAACATGAAGAGGCCGAACCCCGAACCCGAGTACGGGTTTTCTGTGCGCGACGGCAAAGTCGGCTTCGACTGCAAAGACTCGCTGCTTGTCGACGCTGACGATTAATGCTGGGGCCCAATGGACGCCTCGTGGGCCCTGTCCGATCTGTATAACGTGTGTTGTGTTGAATAATAAACTCTGTAACGTGTGTAGATGTCTCTGCGAGTTATTTCTGTTCCACAACGCTCACTTCGAAGTGGTGAAATTCCACCTGGCTTCTGTGAATTCACAAACGGGGTCGCGTATCCCCCAATGTAACAGATCTGACAACGTGGATCCGTTCGAATGGATCGTCCAAAGGATGGGATTGACCAACTGGAATAATATTAACTAACACACGAACACACGCACACACGCACACACACACACACACACACACACACACACACACACAAACACACAAGTATTATGGTTAGAGCACTCAAAAACAACTATCGAGTAAACCCAACAATAAACTTCTGAGTTCGGTTAACTATTGATGATGTTGTAATTTCCAAAGGACCAAATTATCTTAGTGAACATCCAGATATAAATTAAAATGTATGAGTAAACGGAGGAACGTAGCGTCTGACGTCGTCAACGTAACGTCTGACGTCATGACGTAAGGTAGTTCAGGTTGGGGTTTCAAAACATTCAAGATGGCTACCCTGATGCGAGAGCGGGGAGTAGAGTGAAACTGCTTAAAAGTTACACGCGTGTATACGTTTGACCCAGGGACAACACGGAGCTGTCGTTACGATGGACCTCTCTATAGAGCCATCTCGGTTTGAGGAAAGGGCGTGTGCGACATCAAGCCATTTCGCTGCACTCCGGTACTGCATGAAAAAAGCAACGAGGGGAAATTGGGCTCTGTTGAACACAGAATGGGATCCCTTTATAACATGGTTGGGTTGTCGATGGTGGGGTGCGGTCTCTGCACGTGAGCTCGAAGCTTTCCTGGCTAGTCCCGAGATTGTCGTTGGAGCTACTGTCATCGCGCACTACTTTGGCCCCTTTGAGGGGGCGTGTTCACCTATGGTGAAGACTGCAGATGATGTTACTGTCACATTTAAGGTCGTCGTTGACGACGGCGGATTCAACTGCACAGAGTACCTGGACTCGGAGTATTTAGAAGGTGCAACGATGATACAACAGCTGCTTGGTAGCATCAGAAGAGAGATAGGAGTGGCATGCCTCATGGCTAAACCAAACGAGATACGTACCGATCCAAGACAGTTTACTGTTACTCCTGTAGTGGAGGAGATGCGCGACATGATAGAGACATTTAAAGTTGGCTGGTGGGGAGCTTTCAAGGGTTTTTCGATCTGGGACGAAGACGAAGCGATCGACGATTTGGATAAAGTGACATGTCACGACGGGACTCCAGCGGCGTTGGTGTGTTTTATGGACAACCGTTTCGAAGGCTACCTTTTCCACATTGTTTCAGGTCGAGACACTGCACACTCGGTATCTTTTAATGGTTCAGGCTACATACTGGCGGGACCGCCTCGTCATGAAGAACAGTTTTTTCGCACAATCAGAGATTTGCTGAACTACATGGTCACAGTTAGAAAAGTAACCTTTGTGGCTAGACCATTCCCTACCCTGGGAGAAATTCGTTGACACACCGTCCTATCTTCCTCTTCTTGTCTTGACCGTAGACGCACTTGATAAGCCTTTGGCCTGGGACGTTGTTGGCGAACAGGTCTCTGTAGAAGTTCTTACATCCTGTGCAATGATAAGTGACCTCCATGCAGTCAGCAAGAGACCGTGTCCTCTTGCCGAGTCTTGCTCGGATGGGTCTGAGCCACTTCTTCTCCCGGAAGGTCTCGATCCACGTTCGCATGAGGTTCGAGTCGGCGCAGGAGAAAGGCATGATGCAAAGGACGGACTCGGGGTACATGGCACCCGCTGAGCTGAAAGCATCGGGAGTGTGCGTGTGCAACATGAGTATCGTCTGATACAGAAGACCGGCCAGGTCGACTAGAGTCCTCTCGCGCAGCTCGCTTCTCACTATGGACAGTCTGCCAGTTGAGGAGAGGATCCCCGCGTCTGTCAGCACGACACTCGGTACCGAAAGCGTGATGAACGTGTCTGCCGAGAGGGAGCTAAAGTCTCTCAAGGACACTACGCCTTCGGACACGGCTTCCGCGAGCCCTTTACCGAGCCGAGCGCTCAGGTTTCTGTAGACATCACGGGGCCGTAGGGACATGTCCTCGGTGATAACCTTGAGACAGGCCTTAAGTTTCTCACCCGGGAGACGAGTCAAAGTCTCCCTGGTCATCTTTAGGCGTTCCATCTCCCGAACCCCGAGGGCCGGTATCATGTGTTCGGGACAGTTGTTCATTATCGCGTTGAAAACCGCGGTTTCCCTCTTCAACCTATTTCTGATAGAGGCGATGGATGTGAGCAGGTGCTCTTTGCAGTCTTCCAGGCTGTGGGTGCCCAAAGCAGAGCTGTACATGTAGCGGGGCAAGCAGTAGTCTACGATACAGTGAGCCACGAGCTTCCCGGATCGGTTGACCAAGGTACTGTCCGCGTGGTGGGCTATCAACACCCTAGAGTTTGCGAAACATTTGTTGAAGGTCTGGTAGGGATGGGAGATGAGCTCCCCCATGCGAGGCGAGGATGCAATCTTCTGGGTTTGTTGGTCGCCTCGGTCTGCGGTTTCGCTATCCCTCACGTGGACGTTGCCGGACGCAGAGTGTTTCGATTCGCACATAAGCGAGCCGCCGAACATGGCCGTGATACACCCCGTGTTGGCTTGCAGGTTCAACGGGTATCTGTAGAACGCGGCTTCGCAAGGGTTACACTTGTGATACTCGTTGCACTCTACGGGCCTGACGGAGAGTCCTGTGATCTGCTGTAGCCACGTCTTCACAATTTCTACGTAGGTTGTCTTGACACTGTCATTGCTTACTTTCAAGCGCTGGAGCGTTTGTTTGCTAAAGTGCTTGTTCTTTGAGGATTTGATGAGACTGCTCCAAGGACTGACGAAGAAAATACGGCCGGGGCATGGACAAAGCCGCCTTGGGTCTTGTCGTACTAGAGAATCAGCTTTGCGTACTCAAACCCCTCGGCTTCCCAGTTGTAACACACCCAGCCTGATAGGTCGTGGGGGAAATTCACCGGAGGCCAGGGGATGGTGGTCTCAGGCGAGACGTTGAGCGCGCACATGATTGACGGGTACATACTGGAGAAGTCGAACGACAGCTCCAGTGCCATGCCAGGTCCAGAGTAGTGCAGACCCGTGAGCGGACGGCACACCGCTCCCCCCTTCCATTTCTCTCCATCTGAGTCGATCTTGGGAGTCCATCGCTTGCGGCTGTCCAGTTCCATACCCATGGGCCCCGCTTTGACTCAGAGAGTATCGAGTGTGAACTTGAGCTGAGGGATCTGAACCGAGTGAATACTCTGCACGAATCCACCGAAGTTATTCCCCCTTCCGTGCACTACGACATCTATATTGAGTGTCGTCCTACATCGATGGAACAGAGCTGATACGGGGTTGAGGACTTTAGCTAGACTCACGCACAGCTGCGAGTCGACCAAGTTGTAGAGAAGCACCGCAAACAGGCTCTTCCCTCCCATTTCGATCATCTCGTCCATCTTAGAGTAACTCACGTCTGCTAACTTGCAAAGCTTTCTTGGATCCTTGGGGGGCTTTCCGTGCAGTGCCCTGACCTTGGCAATGACAAAGGGTGCAACGTCGTTCAACTTCCTGCTGGTGCACGCAAATTTGATATCTCTGGTTCCAGTCATCCTGAACAGGTCTATGATATTCATACCACAGCTGTTCATCTTGAAATGACCCAACTTAGCCTTCTCTTTGTTGAACTTGTCAATGTTTGTCGATGCCATTAGGAGCTGGTACTCGGTCAAGGGTTCGTCCAGCAACGAGCCTAAGCTCTTGAGCATCTCTTTGTACATATTCAGGTACCGTACGTTTTCAAACTGGAATAAAGGTACCACATCCTTAGCCAGAGCCCTGGTCACAAAGAGACCGTGCCAAGCTCTCAATAGCGAGGAACATCGTCTCTGGGTAGCGACATCGAGGCACTTGGTATGCTTTGATTCAGCGTAGAAATGTACACGCTGCTCGATTACCCTCAGGTCAAACTCCGCGTTGAACACATACAGGAGTTCTATGCCGTATTGGTACAGCAGCTTGTGCATATTTTCCAGGAGCGCAAGTTCACTGGAGCACGGATAAAACAAAATCCTCTTAGGGTCATCTATGCCGGCACCCTGGGACATCTCGTGGTCTGCCTCTGGGTTACGGTTGTGTGCTTTACGTTTGTTATAGAGAACTATCAGCTTCTTCCTGTGGTGAGAGGGCGAGGACTTGGTTACATGGGAGTTTAGGATCACGACAGAGACGCAGGTGATCTCATGTTGCTGTCCTGGCATGTCAGCAGCAAGAGCGGGAATTGAGACGTGGGGTGTACAATGTTTGGGCAATCGTTCCCTGCCGGTGTTTAGTGCGTGAACTAGCTTGGTCCTGTAGTCTGTCATGTCCGAGACCATACGCTCAGTACAGTAGGGGAACTTGTAGGCGAAAGACTCACATCGTAGGCTCTTGTCCTGGTACGATTGATCAAACACCGTTTCGATATCCAAACAAGCTGCCCTGTAAAAGTGGGGCATGTGTTGACCGTCAAAGAGCTTAGCCTCAGCCTCACACCTCTCTTGGTCATAGACGAGTTCGGAAATCGATATTGTCTGGTTCACCTTTTTCGCAGGTATAAAATACACCCTACCAAACATAACATTAGAGCATAAAGCAGGCGTGTTACCATCTCGAGAAATGTAGTAGCCCTTGTCCGGGCAGAAGTCTCCGAATGTCAGCGCACCCCTTACAGTCTCTATGTACCTTTTGGCCAAGCTTATACGCTTAAGCGGGAAAACCTGAGCATTTACTTTTCGCTTAATGTCATCGTGTAGAACGTGAGTCCGCACTGGCTCGGTGCCAAAGTGTTTAGACCAAGTTTCCCTGAGTTGGAAATGTCCAACTTCAACCGTGACTCTGCGTGAGGCTCTTATAAGTGAGGAGCAGTGTCTTGCCTCTGAAGGAGGACACAGAGCAGACCAGCTCTGTCCTGTCACCCAGACCAGCCCTAACTCCCATGACAATGTCAGCTAAGAATGTGTTCAACGAGTATACGTTGCCTCACATAGAGGCTAATACAGCTGCAGTGGGAAGGGTGAAGGTGCCTCCCAACAGGAAAGCGTTGTTCCTTGTGGTCGATAATGAAACATTACACGACAAGCTGTCTGACGAGTTATCTTTCAGCGGCTTGTCATCAAGCGAGAGAGCGACCTTTCAATTTCTCCTGTATCTGACATACTGCTGCAAAGGCGAGGTCTTCCAAGTGACACTGGAGAATACCAATTTCCGCCTCATGTCGCCGCCTATCAGAGAGGATTTTTCTCATGGGCGCTTGTTTTGTTTCGTGCTTGACATGAGCAACGAGGACCCGTGCGAAACAGCTCAGTCTGGGCCGGGTGCACTGGACATGGCCGAATGCAGTAGCCAGCTGATACCTTTCGCGGACGTGAGTATCGATATGGACGTATTCAGACAGGAACACGGACATGAACCCGAGGAAGAATCGTCCCCTGGAGCAGCCTCTGCCGAAGTGACCGAAGTACTGGACGAGGCGTTCAATGCGTTCATGAGACTGCAATTGGTTAGAAACAGAGCATCCTCACTCAACAATGCTATGATCGTCATGAGAGATTGCAAGGAAGAACTGAGCTCCATGTTCAACTGGGTGGATATCCGCAGCGACACGCTGAATTCCAACAATGTGGACAAGAAGAAGGTCAAGGAACTACAGGGTTCCTTGTACACACCAGCTCAGTCAGGGAGGCAGGTGGTCGTACCAGAGCCTATCAAGGCCTTAAATCTCAAAGCTCTGGAAATCGCCATCGGTAGGATCACAGACAGTTCGAGCGACGGAGAGGGGAAAGCGTTGTTCCTATCGATCATGGCTAAACTCACGAGCACGCAATGGACGAGCCATAGGGTTGTACCAACGAGCTATAATGCGGACATGCCACAGGATATGAAATTTGTGGAAAAGTTGAAAGGGTTCACGACGGACATCAGCTGTTCGTCGAGAAGTGGCGAAGTGGACATCAGAGGTCTTCTGGTATTCAGGTACTCATTGGTAAACCTGATCGATAGGGACACCCCTGACCTTTTTGTGAAATCGCTGATACACAGACACGTGCCCGTGACGAATACACGTATAGATACAGTGTTGTGTAACATAAGGAGCAAACGCAGGACGCGAGCGCTTGCCACTCTGCTGAACAGCGGGCAGTGTTTGTGTAGGCGCAATGGGCACCGTGGAGCGTGCAGCGGAAAGTGTCAGACAGCGTACTCGTGTTTTTATAACTCATCCGAGTGTCACCCCTTCACCGTGAGCAAAGACGACCACAGCTACTACTTTGCACGCCTCTACCCTCATCTGGGTAAACTGGAGCGCCTGAGCAAAGAAATGAAAGTAAAGTACGGAGGACTCATTCAGTTCAACAGTATAGCAGATTTGGTCTTTAATATCCTAATCAGGCATAAGTTCAACAACTCGCTGTACGACAGTTTGAGTGACGTGATGGGCGTTAAAATTTTCAACTCGAGCCTGTCCCTCGGTCACAGTCTCGGCAAGATCCACAGGTCATTGTACCTCGATCCTGGCTATCGGGATAGTTACCGCGAAGACCCTCACGCTCTGTCTCCGTTGAAAGTGTACGACCACGCGTTAGTGCGCTATCTGTTCAGCGACAGCCTGCAAGTGGGAAGGTTGTTTCAGGCGTCTACCACTTTCAATAACATTATCGCCAACACCGCTCCTAGGTACACAATCGAACGTATTATGCTGTTTAACATCACCGGTCCCGGAGAAGGCAAGAGCTACGCAAACTACGTGTTGAACTACATGTTCAGGAAGGTAAGCGGTTGCATTGAGACGCTCACGTCGTTCACCACGCAAGCCTTCAAGTACAAGCACAAGAGGGATGCCTGCGTGGTCATGATAGATGATGCGCACATAACCCACGAGAAGAACATGAAGTCATTAGACAGGGAGTCTAACGTGATCCCCAATACGTTCAAGAACCTCTTGGACACCAGCGTGTTGGAGAGCGATGTGGTGATGAGAGACGGGAGCAGCGGCCAGGTGGACACCGTCAAGTACCAGGCCGTGCACAATTGCGGCTTCGTGTGGAACACCAACACACTGGGGTTCGTGAGCGACGCTTGGGCAGACCGGTGTCTGATAATGGAGTCAGAGTTCCCTGAGAGCTCGACTCGCACGCGTGGCACCAAGCAGATACAGGACACCGCGGATGGTCTCAAGATGGAGCGTATAGCTGCGGTGTGCTTGTACAGACAGAACCTGATCCAGTCTGCTACAATGATCACAGATTCTGCGATTCTGCAGTTTAGTGCGAGGTTCGACAGTGCCAGAGACACGTGTGTGGCTGCCCTATACGCTAGCCACATCGTGTGCACGGGCGCCATCAGTCGGAGGGTTTCGTTCTGCATCAACAAGCTGGTGTTTGCAGAGGCCATGAAGTTGGCTTGCCACTTTGTGTTTGACATATGGATCCCTCCCTGGACCGAGATCCCGGACGTGAATGACTATCCCGAGTTGAAAGGTTACATGGAGCAGATGAACAACAACAGACTGACCGCTTTGAACGAGCTATCCTTCGGACAGATCTGCCTGGAGACCGACGCTGTCAACAAGCTGTGCACGGCCGCCTGTCTCCCTGACATATGTCCCCGGGTCCTCGACACACAGGGTCGATTTGCTTGCAAGGTGCTAGGTTACATCCTACGCCAGATCCATGAGCAGCACCTGAAGACTAGTTTGAAAAATGGACACTTGTGCATCTCAGGTATAGATACCATGTTTTTCTCTGAGAATGAGATCAAGGGTGGGGCCGATGTTGCGCACCAAATGCTCTCACTTTGCTCGACTTGCAAGGTTCCGGCCCGTAAGAACATCGCCATGAAGAACTACAAGCTGTGCACTTGCAGATACGCCGCGAACCAAAACACTCCGCGCAGCAGAGGTCATTCTTCTAAGAAGATAGGCTCTGTCACAGTCCCACTCGAAGCAGTGTACGACATGTTGGCCATATACGCACCGAAGTCTCACTCGGGCTTTTGGGATCAGTTGGGCGCTGCCATGGTCGCGGCTTACGAGAAAAATGATTTCGAAGAAGTCAATGCATTCGGGCAAGTGTCGAACGATGACAGCAGGCAACAGCCTACGCCCAGATTGAAATTCACCTTGGACTTCAACGCGGACCCGGTGCGCTCTGTGATATTGGATGCGACGGTTTCCATCGAGCCCTTGGCCGAAATCACGTTCAACAAGTGCGTGTTGGGCGGGGAAATGTTCCAATGCTCTGCACCCTTGTATTACGGGGCCGTTATCAGAAGAGCGCTGCTTCAGAATGCACCAAAGGTCCTAGAGGCACCTTCCATGGACCTAGACTGAGCGTGTGCTCGAGTGCGTACTCTGGTGTACCAGTGGCGAACATAAGCTCGTTTTGCACCACACGGACAGTGTATCACCAGGACAAGATCTTCCTGAGACCCAACGCCGGTATTCGCGGTCACATCGAGATAGAGGAGGATTGGGAGTGGAAGGATGCAGTGGATGTGTTTAGTCACGTTCACGGTACCGACGTTTTCTCTGTGAAGACGTTGAAACGGGACTACGCTGCAACCATGATGGTAACGAAGGGAGAGATGAGTGATGCGAGGTCCGGGGAGTCGACAAAACTCAGAGCCATGCTGAGGACTCTGCGGGAGTCGGACGGATGTAGAGCACTCATTATGAGAAAAATTAGGCGTGACACACAACAGTCTGTGACTCCAGGTAATAGTAAAAGGGCTCACTTGTCTACAGATGACAGATTGAGATTTAAAAGGACAAAGAACCCAAATAACAGGACACGCGACACGACACTGTGAGCTCCGTGAGCTCCGGTGTTTAGTGAGCTCCGGTGTTTGCTGCATACTGAGTCATGTCATGACAAGCACGCAGAATTACATGACAAGATAGCAAAGCTGTGAGCCAGCGCCCTTTCGATGCTCGATGATTTCCAGTCACCCGGTACCTTCAGGTTGGTCAATCCTGAGATAAAGATCCCCATAGTGGAGCTTACACTTTTCAAGGTGAGGTCGACAAGCCGGGTGCCCTCCAATGATGCTGAGTACTTCGAGCTTCTCAACTCCGGGAGCCGGATCAAAGGGAGAGACCTACACCTTTGTCAACGTGGGCATCCTCTGACGACGGCGATGTCTTTGAGGATCTGAGGATCTGTGCGCCGAAGATCGTCTCCATTCCATGAATTCCATGAAGTCAGATCAAACTTCCTCGATCTCATGAAGAATCGTCGGCTGATAACGCTCAAGTTTTCAGCTTCTTTTGAATGACCACAGGTGTACCCTGAGAGTTTGTGTGTCATCTTTGTTTTGAATAAAAAAAGCTGGTGTACCTGGAACTTTGTTTTCTTTAACACAGATGCATCGTACCTTCTCACACTGTAATGAATCAACATCATCCAGGACGATGAGCAGTTTGCCTCGCGTTGAGTGCCCTCTCTCCGATCGGGGGTCCCCGTGACCCTGAGAGCCTGTTGCTGCTCAGGTCTTCGGAAAAAAGAAAATGACGACACAGTGGCAAAGCGTTTCACTGTTTTTTTTAATCCGTGCACGCCACGCCTCAAGTTGCGCGTCGGTGTGACGTGGGGCTCCTGGGATGCCCGCGTTGGGGAGTCTGTTCGGCATGGGTCTCTGCGACCCGAAGGCTCGCGCCGGGGGGCTCGCGAGGCAGCTCGCGTTGAGGGCCCTCTTTCCGATCGGGGGTCCCGTGACCCTGATTTACAGTGGATAGTATTTCCCCTAATGGTTAATCAACTTGACAATTTAAACTAATTGAGGATAAATGCAAGTTTAGTTGCAGAAGTAGGCAGAACAGTAGCAAGACTGTTTTAAATCAATTGCATGGATTAAACACATCCTTATCTCGTACCTTTAATTCATTAAAATAAAGCGTGTGTGTGTGTGTGTGTGTGTGGGCGAAAGATGGCGTTCGTGAACCGGGGTCATTTCGACGCACTCCGTGTAACTGAGGGGACGCCGCTAAGGGGCAACTGGCCTCTATTGAACAGGTCGTGGGATTCGCTTTTAACGTGGCTGGATCGTCGATGGTGGGGCTCGGTCTCTCGAGCTCAGATCGCGTCTTTCCTGAATAGACGCGAGATTGAAGTCGGGACTATCGTCGTCGCAGACTGCCTCTGCTCAACGGTCGGAGGATCGTGTTCCGTGACGGTGAAGACTAGCGACGGTAACCTAGAACGCGCCGTTGTCCTCCAGCGAGGCGCGTACATGTGCCCCAGGTTCACGCAATCAGAGTTTTCGGATCCCGTTGAGTTGATGAAGGAGCTGATCGCCCAGGTCAAAGACGAATTCGGACAGGCTCGCGTCTCAGCCAAACCGCCAGACGCACGGCGCGATCGCGACCAGGTCCTGGTTTCCGCCACGGACGTAGCGGAAGACATGCGTGACCTGATAGAGTCGTTGAAAGGAGCATGGTGGGGATATCTGATTGGTAGCTCCCCGATGTCCCCGGATCACCTCGAGTTGATCGCGGATCTAGGGAGGGTGAGACATCGCAGGATACCCGCCGCGGCAGTGTGTCACGTCGACGAACCCGAACTGGGATACCTGTTTGAGGTCGCGACCGCTCAAGGACTGACGTACAAGGTAACCTTCTGTACATCGGGGTATCGCGTTAATGTCGGCGGGACCCTGGAAGGTGTGCACTCGACCATGACTGGCTTGCTACATCACATGAGCACGCTGGGACTCGCCTTTGTGAGCAGACCCCCTCCTACGCTGCAGGACCTGGCTAAGAGGAAACTGATAGAGATGGAGGAGGACGGCGTCGAGACGGACGTATAAAAAAGGCCGTTGGTGGGGACGGAGCTCCTGCTCGCCAAAAAGCCGCCCGCTGCTGCCCCCGGGCTACACTGTCACGTAGTCCTCCTGCACAGTCACAACCGTGGGACGAGTCTCCGGTGCACCAAGAAGCTGGCAATCATTCCCCGGCTACACCGTCACGTAGTCGTCCTGCACAGTCACAACAGTGGGACGAGTCTCCGGTGCACCAAGAAGCTGGCACTTGTACCCGGGTTACGCCGTCACGTAGTCCTCCTGCACAGTCACAACAGTGGGACGAGTCTCCGGTGCACCAAGAAGCTGGCACTCGTACCCGGGTTACGCCGTCACGTAGTCCTCCTGCACAGTCACAACAGTGGGACGAGTCTCCGCTGCACCAAGAAGCTGGCAATCGTACCTGGGCTACACCGTCAAGCAATCCAGACGTGTCACAGTCCCAACGAGAAAACGATACGTTGAGAAATCAAGTTGGGTGGCATTCTGACGACGATTCATCCGAATGCGAGGGAGAGAGGGGTTGGTACCCTGAAGAGGTCATTCAATGAGATCTGTATCATGTCGTCCAATGTGATCAAAAGGAAGCAGCCACAAAGCGTGTCTTTTATCCGATATTTAGAGGGATTAGCTAACAATGTAAATGTGTCCCAGTTAGATGAACCTTCCTCGTCTGTAGTCCTGTCATCCATGTATTCCAATCCAGGTCAGAGCCCTGTGGAACCAAAGGTTGTTCTCAATACCTTGGATAGGTATTTTAAGAATAAAAATGATTGTTTAGTACCAACCAAGGGACCAACCAAGTGATGACCTACCTGTACCTGCCATAGCAGCATTGTATGAACTAATAAACAGACAATGTATCAATGTCATTAGTTGCCTCTGTGTCATCTTTGTCTTCTGGTCCGTGTGAGACAGCAACACACTACGGGTACACGTCTTGCATCTTTATTACTTCAAATACAAAATAAAACCCCACATGTGACAGACAGCTCACGTCGACAGTCTCTGTCTCACTATCTTCTGGTCCGTGTGAGACAGTATCACGCCACAGGTACACGTCTTGCATCTTTATTACTTCAAATACAAAATTAAAAACCCCACACAGTTCACGTCGACAGTCTCTGTCTCATTATCGTCTGGTTCCACATGATTAAAAACACATGCGGGCTGTGTTTGTAGAAGCACCTTGGTCCTAAGCGGCAAGTCCCTTGAGCGTCAGCTCGACATGGTTTGCTAAACATGTATTCTTTGTATTTCCAGATCAATTGCTGATTTTCGTGGCCTCCGACCTATCACCTGCTCGAGACGTAAAAAGACGACACCGCCCGACACTCGGGGCAACTCTTGACGTTTCCGAGACTGATAGGGGGATTCCTGCAAGTGCGGATGCACTCCAGACAGATGCAGTGGCCGCAGTTGGGGAGGATTCCGAATTGACGCTTCCCAGGATCTTTGTCCAATACCACCTTCAAGCACACACCGCACACCTTGTCTTCACTGCGCTGCTCCACGACCGGAGGACTCCATCCGTGAGCCTTGAAGGGCTCATCCTTGAGCTTTGACGTGACCTTGGACCACGGTCTTGCTGACATTGCCACGGCGCACGTGGGTTCTTCATGCAGTGCAGCACAATGTGTCAGTAGAAAAATCATTTATCCCACAGCCCTGCATCAACGCCAACCTGGAATACTCGATAGGACTTCAATCCTCCTCACTGTCAATGTTTGAATCATAGCCCTTACGGGACAAAGACTTTGTTCTAGGTTTAGCTTGTCCCATTGAAGGTTTCATGTTTGACTGTCCACTACGTTTGAGCCCAGTCAGGTCTGGATACAGCAGCTGATCACGTTTGGTGTAATCCATCTCTCCATACTCTCGACCCTGCGGCAGGAGAGGTTTCGACTGGGGAGGTTGATAATGATGAGGTAGAGGGAACCCGCTCACGAAGTTACCTTCCGGGATAGGTGGTGCAGAAGGGCAGTTGGTACGGTACTCTCGACCCCGCAGCAGTGGAGGTTGATGATGCTGATGAGACAGAGGGAGCTCGCCAGCGAAGTTGCCGTCCGGGATAGGTAGAACCGAAGGGAAATTTATACACACTTTAGTCTCAAGCCAGCTCTGGGGTACATCCATCAGTGTCTGCGCCTTGGGTTCCAACAGACACATGCGACTCGACCCCCCCTGGCATCTCGTTGGACCGGTGGAGCTCATGCAGTATCGATACAACAGACCTGGAGAGTTTGCGAGCCTCGATCCCTATGTGATCGGGAATACGCGATTCGAGACGTCCTGTGCTACTGCACTCCATGAGGTAGAGAGACTCTAGATCTGCCCTGGGTACGTACAACGTGTCGGCTCTTTGCCCCATATCTCGCAAGAGCTGCAAAGTCACCTGGAATGCATCGCTGTCTTTAAATCCCATATCATTCAACAGCCCAGTAGCAGGTGCACCGGCCACTATCAGACATTCGAATAGCGAAACGGACGCATGTGCAGAGAACATAATCTTTCTACGAGTCAATCCTGACATCTTCTATTTACACTGACGTCAAAGAAGCAAGGCTTACGTCCGTCGCTTCTGTACGGTACGGTACGGAAATAAAATGGCGGGATCTAATACAAAGGCTACCGTAGAACGATTGTTAGAAATGGTAGAGCGTCACAATCTGCATCACGTCAAGACACTGCGTTACGACGACGTGCAAAGTGTGCTGAAGTGGCTCAATGCCGAAGACTTCATCTTCAGCCTGGATGAAGACACCGTGACAGGACTTAACAGGTGTCTCGATCTGCACAAGCTCAAAAACGTTCGAGTTGTGAACATTTGGTGCGACGATCTAGAGCTCAAAGGGGTTGATCGCCTAGTGGTACACGTAGACCGATCCTCAGGTAACGCTGGTCATAAATACAGCTCAATCGTACTGTTCATCGTGATCCAATGTGAGGCAAGAGCCCCGTATTCCAGGACTGTGAAAGATGCGATAGAGGAGATGAACAAAATTGACAGAACACGCATGTTCCCCGACTTCCAGAGAAGCACACCTCAGCTCATGGAACCTAGCGCGCAGCAGGAGTTCCCCGTGATAGATGGCTTCTTGCCCCAATCCGGGGGTTACAGAACGGTCACACCCAAAACGACCAATGTGACTGTAGACAACTGCGGACTAAAATACGACTTTTTAAAGTGTACTGCACAGGTCAACCCGTGGAGCATTTACTCCAATATTCCCCAGGACACGGAAAGTGAATTCGTCATGGAAAAACTGATAACTGAGAAGAACAAGGTGTTGGGACGAGGAGGCTTCGGAGTGGTCGTTTCGATCAGCGACCACCTAGTCGCCAAAACCAACCTGTTTCCGGATATGGTGAATTGGAGCATGCCGTCCATAACCGACGACTTTACCCGCTACGCACATGTCGCCTCGCAGGTCGAAGAGGTGATGATCGGCGTCTCAATCAAGAACCCCTACATTCTGCGCACATTCCAAGGCTTCTGGTGTGACATCCCTGGCTACCGGTTGGGGGGTAGAGTCGTAATCATCATGGAAAGAGCCCTCGCCACGCTGCAGGATTTCACGCGGCGCGTGAACGACATCGCTGTGGTGCCAGTTGTCGAGGTGGACACCCTGAAAGGGCTGAAGTACTTGAGATCGCGAGCCCTCCAACACAGGGACTTCACAAACAAGAATGTCCTGGTCTGTCACCAGCCGGGTAGAAAGCCCATACCTTACGCCTTCAAGATCAGCGTCTTTGGCACGTCGTGCAACTTTTCCACCCCTGATCAGCCACGGGGTAACCGGACTAGCATGGTGCATGAACGCTGCCACCGGGAGCGACATATTCAGCTGGTATTGTGTGATGTGGGAGTTATACAACCACAACAACCCCTTGATACCGTACAACACAGGCCCAGGTAAGGGTTACTGTAGACCAGTGTATGCCAAAAACCTGTCCGACTTGGTCGGAGTATACAATCCCGAGAACGACAATGCGTTTGAGGCCGGCTACATGAAACCAATGAACGCTCGAGCCTTACACGCCAAACACAAAGACAGAAGACCTAGCGCGCGGCAGATACAGACGAGCCTCAACTCCATGGGCCGTAGTATGACTGACCAAAACTTTGTCTCCATGGGAGCTCTTTGCATTACGCTGTTCCCTCAAGAGAGACTGTCCCCTTCCCAACTGCTGAACCTGCCTCGGTACCGCGCTCTGAGCGAGGACATCGACGAAGCCCTGTTGCCTCATGACCATCAACTGCCTTCATCCGTTCAGGTAGGGGAGTATAGGACAACGGACATCATAGTCGCCGATGACTGTGCCCCCGCAGGGTAAGTCGACCTGGTGGCAGCCTCTGGATCCCCTGTGATCAAATTCGACCCCAAAGACAAATTGTACTACGGCATAGACTTCATAAGGCTGGCTCCCAACTACATCCAACCTTACCAATGGTATCTGAAGAAGGTCAAAGGTCTCCAGGGTACATACAGCAATCTTAACAAACGCAAAGGTAGCACAATTGACATTGGGAACGTCAGACGCTCTAGATGCACAGCCGGTGTGTCCGCCACGGCCCAAAGTTGGGAACATGAACCCGCCGCGACACAGGACGACGAGCTGTTGTCCACCCGACTGAGCGTGGCTCACTTGATGATGGAGATACCTCCCAAGGGTTTGAGCCGAGAATGGGGCGTCATGTGCAGTGACAAGGTAAAACCGGACCTCTTGGAGATACTAGACGCGACCAATGCCGAATCGCTGATCCTGAGAGGTGACAACACCAGGCGCGTTGTCACTGACTCAACCCAGCCCCCCGTCAACCTGATGAACTTCGAGACGCCACACAGCGAACCGAACGCAGAGTCGGTCTCGGAAACCGTCGACGAGCCGCAAGGTACGGTGCACGTGCGGGGTAAGAAAGTCGAGGGGGAGGTAGACACGACCGTGGTCATCCTCCAGAGCTATGACGAAAAGGAAATTGCTCGTTTCAAAGACAATGTAGTCAGCCTTTCACAAAGTTTGACACGTGCGCACCCTCTTATATTCGCCGGCCCCCGGGGTGGTTCCTGTAGGTGCTCCAGGCGCACAGGCGTGTTTGTCTTCCAGTACGCGCAGTATTACATGCAGTCCAAGCAGTTGGTGTCCTGGAACGCGTCGGACTCGCCGAATTCTGTATACGTCTTCCTGTTGCAGGTCTTTCTCACGCTCAAGGCCGCACTAGACGTGAAGCTGTTACCCACACACATGACCGAATAGAAGGATATCCTGATTGCCAAAGGAGCCGTGATGATCGACATCGTATCTTATCTCAGCAGGACCTTTAACAAGCCACCGTCCTCGCTGCTGGGCGATCAGTGTCACAACCTCATCGATCTCTGCGCTGCTCTGGTGGAAGGACACCTGCCCAATTCCAGGCTGAGCACCTGGCTTCGGGATCTGACAGCAGGCACATCGGCTTCTGTCGTACTGACCGGACTGATCGAAAATCTGACGAAAATTGATCAGAGCGAAAGAATTACCCCATCCCTGTTGACACCACACGGGAACTTTTTCACGTTCAGGGATTATTTATCCGATATTCCCAACTGGCTGACGAGCTTGGGTGAGGAAGAGACACATGAGAGATATGCTAGTGGCAAACTGCTGGTGTACGGGACTCCGACGCCTATCAGGTGCGACCAGGCTGCGGAAGACATGAGTGATACTAAATTGAGAACACTAGTCAAGAACATAGTGCTCAGGATGAGAGCCAAGATCTTCGGCTCCTCCAGGGTCGAGGTCATGGCACTGGATTGCACGCGGGGTTTGATGAAGGTGACTCTCGTGTCCTCGGCTCTGTCTGGGATTCCCAGCATGGATCGTCTGGACCCGAGGTTACACACCAAGGGTAACGGCGGTTTTACACACGACGCCGTTTCGCCGACCGCCTCTAAATGGGCCCCCGTCGTATTGTTCACAAAGTGTAAAAGAGAGGGACCTATCCAGGATTTCAATGTCGAATATTACGAAGTCAAGATTCTCGTAGTTCTGCTTAGCCAACAGGGATCTGTGCAATCTCTCAGCAATTTGTTCCGGAGCATGACAACGTTCTCTACGACAGACTACTAAAAAGCAATTCCTCACATCACTTCCCTGATTTACAAAAGCGTCACACTAATCCCCCGGGTTACAAAACGAGGCTTTTTGAGACTTCACTGGACTTTAGCGTGATCTGGCTTTTGATTATTGCATACAAATGGATTCCTATATCAAACTTGCATTGTAAAAAAACAACAACAAATAAACACAACAAAACTCAACTCAAACCCTTCTGTGTACACGTCTTTATTGAAAGTGTAACCACACAAAACAGTCATACAATTATTCGGGTTTCCAGTCGATTGTACTTTTTTCCAATGCTCGAGGTGTTGGACGTGGACCCGAACCCTATCTTAGGATCTGTATCCCTGACAGCTCGTGCGCCCAGTCTGTCCTTGACTGGGACGTGCTCCTCCGCAACGCGATTGACCCTCTCCACAGTACACTTTGGTCCCCGATTAGCTCGGGCGCCAAGTCAGTCCTTTACGGGGACTCGCCTCTCTGTATCCCTCGATCCACGATTACGTCGGGTATCGACTGGGAGCTCCTGGGCGACAGCGGCCGGCTCAGGCGCGAATAGTTGATTCTTGCACAGTCGACCGCGAAATGCTAGTCTCTTCATGTTCGCCCCTAGGCTATCCAGGTCCGAGACTTTCTTAGTTGGAGCACGCGGTGCACTGTAGGTCTTCCTGCTCGGTGTCCGGAGAGCACGCGGTGTTGTTGGCTGGTCCATCAGGGATTTCAGCATCAGCGTCCTGTGCAGAGTGTTGCACAGGTGCAGATGTTGCTCAGCGAAACGTTCTCCGTATTCAGCAATAGCCCGTTTGTAGGGGATGGCTAGAAACAAGTCAAAGCTGACAGTGTTGAATTTCTCAATCAGATCACCTTGGTCCCATGTCTTCAGGTACATGTCTATAGCCATGGTGTAATACACTCAAACACTTTGGGATTAAAGAGCTTCTGTCTGTGGTGCTCTGCATAACACTTCAAAGACCTGGGATGTACACAGTGCCACTTTCCTCCAACCACCCGGATCCTCCAACCACCCGGATCCTCCAACCACACGGATTGGCCAAACAACGGAACGTCTAACTGCCGAGTCGTCTAACCACCGGGTCGTCCAACCACTCGTTATGTGGCACGCGCAAACACTGGAGGAGTTAATATGTCTCACTTCATCCACATCTCTAGCGAAACTCACTAAAGACTATGAAAAAAAACCTAACCGAGTGCAACTGTTGATCAACACTCAACATAGTGAGCCAGACAACAGTCTCACACCTCCCCAGGTCGGTGCACAAGACGATCTAAATTCGTACATTGTTCTAAGGTGGTGTCCTTGGTTCTCACGGACGTTCGGTGTACTATCGGAGGAGAATCTTAACATGCTTACGATCAGGCTGCTCAGGCTCAGCAGTGAAGAAGCCCCGATTCAACTAGAACTACTGGCTGCGACCTTGCTCGTTCTCAAGCTGCCCAACATACCGTACGTGCCGACCTGTGGAGATCCATCTCAAGCAGAGAGGTTCCTATTTCGCAACTGACCTTTATGTCATGTCATCCACTAAAGTACATCAGCCGATTCGCACCTACACACACAATCTGAACGATCAGAGGGTCGGTACAGCCGAATTCCCTTACGGGTCGTACAAATACGAGTCGGCTAAGAGCCGTCTACCTGGCGGCCTGTTCCACTTTATCAAAGACGCAAGTTTTTATGTGCCCACATTACACGGGCTGAGCGCTGACTCGATAAAAGACCTAAAAGGAGTTGCAGTCTCTGCCGAAAGCAGCGCCATTGCGAACAGATCGTTCTTGAACGCCCCGCATTTGTACGAACAGGAGCTGATCCACACGGGACAGGAGTCCCTGAAACAGGGAGATCGCTTCACAGTGCAGCTGCCCAACCGCGAAGACGTGACTGCGCAACAGGAGACGGGGGTTGATCTAGGCTACCACGTGAACCATGGCATTTTGGGAGGTTTGCTGGCTACCAGAAGAGTGAACTGCGAGGCCGGAGGAGACCCAGTGGAGGAGGTGATACAGGCTATTACACACGAAGACGAGTTCAACGTACTACAACTGATTTCACCTTACACACCTCAAAGTATACTGTCGATGATGACACTGGTGGCCAACGGGGCCGATTATCACAACGTCACTAATGCACTGAGAGCCAGCGCCGCAGCGGTCGTCAACGAGGACTTCAACGCCGACGCCCTCAGGTCCATCGTGGAGGACGTCAATGTCAAAAGGTTTCTGAGGACCGTGTTGAGGCATGCGATGGCCATCGTAGAGAGTGTTCAGGGATTCGCAGGAGGACAGGTGGTGAGAGCCTGCAACGGCTGTAACATCAGCACGATCAAGACCGGTGATAGATTCAAAGCCCAGCTCAACGTGAACAGATGGCTCTTGTGAGAAAAGTTATGTGAAGGTGTGTCGTTTCCGGGCCTACGATTCTAACGTTGACCGAGCACCAATAAAACAGAACAAATCTTGTACGTGTTGCGACTGCGAGTGGAAGTCTTTTAATGTGTGTAAGGGTCCCAACAAAAACAACAACAAAAGAGTCGGACCTATTGGGTTAACACTCTGGCCGAGTCACCCGTGTTACCCGCCAGCATGGAGCTCCCAATGGTCGAAACCGTCTTGTGTCCGACCCTAGTCATCCTGTCGAACACGCTGTGGTTAAAATAGCGCCAGTCACAAGAGCCGTTGCACCTGAAGGTATTCCCGGTCTGTGTTCCCAGATGCATGTAGTAGCAACGTCGGCTGTTTCGCAGGTGGTCGTGCAGTTCATCCTCCACGGCAACCCAAATGAGACCCAGCGTCGCGCCCGCTTCGTCTCCCAGAACGGTGACGTTGTTCCCCGTCGCGGGGACGGATTTCGCTATCAGGTACAATTTCACCGCTTGCATAGCTTCCCCACCCGGCACCGTGACGTTTTGGACCTCGTCTGTATGGCATACCGTACCAGACGTGGAGGACACGGATCCCACCAGCTGCAGTACTTGCTTGACCAGCGACGGTTTTGACACGATAGAGTGTAGCATGAACCACAAATGTTCACTGAGAATGGGTACGTTTTTCAACGCGATCTCTGTCACGTTGGAGATGATGTTCATGCGATGCTGACGCCGGGTCTGCTGACCGCCGCCGCTGCTGCAGCTGCTGCTGTCGACCCTAATCATATCGTGGAAACGCTGAAGTGATTTGTTCCACTCAGAGACGGCCATGTGGATGGGGATTGCGGGAATGCAGAGCTCTTCGGTTCCGGCGTAGCTGTCTATATGTCTCTTGGCTAGCAGAGAGCTCCCATTCGCAATGTACGTGTTGAAGAGGTGCACAATCGTGGAATAGTCCTCCGATTGACTGATGATAGGCATGAGTCTGACACACACATCGCCAACTCGAGGAACGTGTCTCGGTGTGATCAATTGAGATTCTACGTGTTTGAAGTCGAGGCTACCCAGAGCAAGGTTGTTACATTGTCCCTTGTACCCGTCCAGCCCCGTAAGGATGATATCACCGTCATCACTGCGATCGTCCTCCACCAGGCGTTCTCGATGCGCCTCTTGTGGTACATGTGTCAAGGGTAATTCGTTGAGAATGAAACATATCGACTTCTGAAAGGCCATTGTAGACAGCCGTAGAGTCTAGGTTATCGTGTCGCGAGACTGAAACGTTAGTGGCTGGCTAACCGGCACGTAGAGTTGATCACAGACCACGAAGCCCCTCAGACACAAACAAACACACAAAGACATTTGTTTGCAAGACTTTTTATTTTGTGACCATGACAGTGAAACGCAGATATATAGATATATAGATATATATATCTATATATAAATATATATATAAATAAAAAAGTATCATGGCTGAGCTGATGAAGCACTGGGTCTTTACTTCATTGTGGTAACCGCTGAAATGAAATCTGCCAGGCAGGTCGGAGGGATTTCTCTGTCCGATGGTAATACAAGGAATCCGGCTTGCTGCTTTGTTGTCAGGGCCGTGTTAGCCTGTGGCGGTGCAGACTCTTGGTCGATGCTGGATTCCGCTATGGTCCCCTCCTGCTGGCATTCCGTGTCCATGGAAATATCACATCTCTCATCTCTTGAGCTTTTGACGTTACCACTCTTGACCTGTTTTGTAAGTGCGCGTATTTCGTCGATCAACGTAGACAATTCCCCAGGGCTCTGATCCTGCTTGGTCTGTTTGTGCACGCGCTTGTACGGTAAGTCACTCGCCACAGCTTGCAACGTGTCCATGTCGGACTGGGACGACTCCTGAGACACCTCCGTGCTGCTCTGTTGTCGTTGTTGCTGCCGCCACTGCTGCTGCTGCTGCTGTTGTTCTAGTATCACGTCTCTTACGGTGGCCTTGATCGAATCGAGCATCCTCTCGTGCTCTTTCTGTGAGGCTGCCTGTTTCTCTGATTCCTCCTTATTGTAATCGATCGCGATCTTCCTCTTTTGCTCCTGGGTCAGAGTCCCGTACTGAAACAACGTCTCGTGAGAGGGCGATGCGGTGCTCCGGTTGTGCCCCATGAACTCCCCCTGCCCGGCTTGCCGGTGCTGCTGTTGATTCCACGGATGATGCGTGTATTGTTGGAGTCCAACGGGGGACTGTATGAGACTCTGTGGAGCTTGCTGTCGCGGCTGCCGTTGCTGTTGTTGCGGCTGATGCTGCTGCTGCTGCTGCTGCTGAAGCAGCATGATGAGATTATCAATCTGGTTATGACCTGCGGCCATTGCATCTTCCATTTGTTCAGGTCTCGGAGTAGTAGGTTCTAGTGATCCAGAGTTAGTATCTTCGTGAGTAGGTTTAATACCGGCGCAGAGGCTAGTCTTGATCCCGGTGCGGCTGGTGAAATCAGTAGCTCCGTGCACCGTGAACTGTGTGTCCGGATCGTCAGGGCACTTCAGTCTCTGAGTCAGTACGTTATTTTGCACCTTAATGGCCTCCAATACATCCTTTAGAGCTCGCAGCTCTGAGGCTTGGTCTGCCACTGCCTTCTTCAAGGACGCGAACGACTGATCCTCGGCCTCAAACGTTTCAGTTGATTCGGTCCGGACCGGTACGACGCCTGCGTCGAGGACTGAATCCTTAAGGCTTGAAAACCCCATCCTGATCATGGTCCGGGTGAGATCCTCCGTACCTGTCGCCAAGGTACAAAAGCAGCCAGGTCTCATGGGCACAGGGACTAAACTACACTCTTCCGTTATAGGGCCGCTATCGTTATCCCCGACTGTGCCTAAGCTGAAGGCCATGCTTATCTCCGGATTCACGACGCCATTCGTGTACTCGTTGTCTTCGCACGCAACGCAGCAAAATAGGAAGGTCTTGTTGGCAGACCTGCTGTGGACGTGCCAGTAGCACTTCACGCTGCCGATGACATCCTTGACTTTGTGTAGAAACACAGCCTTTCCGGGTTGAAGATGACACGCTCCCGAGTACGACATGTCGTTTCCCACAATGAAATCCTTCCGCGAGTCCGGGTACACCTCACCCTGCGCCACTCCGAACACGCTACACATCCCCACGAGGAACCTGTCGCTCACGCTCGACCCAATACGGGTCAGCGCCTCCGCGTAGTCGCGCTCCTCGGTACCGTAGCACTCTTTGCAGAATATCGGCACGAATACAGACTGGTCAGATCGCAGTGCCCCTTCGGGGTACTCGCGTTTATCGATGTATTCGACCAGGGTCCTGCTGGTCATGTTTACTACAGCTCGCTTCCTGTTCTCTTTAGACACTTTCACAAACGCACACTGGTCTTTCTTAGAGAACACGGGTCCTACCCTGCACTCTTGGCCCTCCAAGAGGGTTACGGGCTTTGAGGCCATCGTCGACTTTGCCGTACACCGAAGCACAAAACAAAATTAAGGTTCTAGAGATATTCCGGATTTGGCACGTTCCACGGTGGTGCTGAAGATCAGATTGTCTCCCCAGACGAACTCCTGGTCAAACTCGCTCAATGTCCGGAGCGCGACATTAGATATGTGTCTCACGTTCTCCACCGTGCAATAGGGAGGTGTACCGGTGAACGGCAAGCTGCGATGGTCTCCGTGTGTTTGGGTGCGATTGAGATCGGATATCAGTTCAGATAGCCTCGCGGCGTCGGACAAGGTGAGTTGGAACATTCCACGTAAGTAAGCCCTAGTCCCGATTTCCTCACTGTCTCGCACGGGTACAAGCGACGCCCTTTTGCACCATTTGCAATGTTCACTGTTTATTATGCCAAGTACGTGCTTGGAACCTGTGTGTAATATGCAGTGGTTGCCCCAACGTGGGCCACAGCACAACGCGATAAGTCCTCCGCACACCATGAATTTATCACTCTCGATATATCCAGCCACAGCGTTAGCGAATTCGCTGGCCGTCGACGACGACGACGATGAGTGACGAAGGCGCTTCCTCGACATCTTGCTCTTCTGCGGGATCTTCGTCTTCCTCTTCATATTCTTCATCTTCTCAGAGACATTCATCGGGTGAACCTCGATTCACTATTGTCCCTGAGAGAAGAGCGATTGGGAAGAAGAGGGCGAGAGAGAGAATCGAACCGGATGTCCAATTGCCGCCCCCACACAGACACTCAGACGACGGCGGCGGTCGCAATCGGGTCGCGTCACAGGGGTCCGTGAGACCAGATGTTTCCATTAGTAATCCTATGCCCCGCAATGGGCCTCCGGGAGCTCCGGCGGGCGGACAGGACTCGCGAGCCGCATCACACCGAGGTTATTCGGCCGCGATGGCCTCGGACGCGATATTTCACATGTTCCCTGAGCCCGGAGAGCAACAGGGGGATGGGGACGAGTACAAGATCAGCGAGGTTGGCCGCTTCATACAGAAACAGTACCCGATGCTGTACCTGAACCTAAACGCAAATCCCGATCAACCCTTCTCCGTGGTGGACGTGCAATACGAGAACGAAGGAGCCGCCTGCCCCCTGTGCCAATTAGACAGAAACACTCTGGATTCCATCAAAGTGCTTAAACCCAACCAGGTGAAGGTCTACCTCGAGTCCTACGACTACAAATTCACAGAGGAGCAGGTCAACGTTCATCTGGCCCACACCGTGAGGGATGAAAACGTCATCGGTGTGATACAAAACATGTCCGTCGACCTGATCGGCAAATCGTACTCGTTGGCGAGCGCCGCTTCCCTTCGCGTCATGAACCGCGTACGAACGCACATGGGGAGGCCGTTTTTCGTCCCAGACCAGGACGTCGCTAAGGTTCACACCAATGCTGTAAAACAGTTCATCGGGCTGGCATCTACATGTCAAGCGTTGATCAAATACAAACCCAGTGACAGTGACAAAAGCCCCTTGGACGGTCCCCTGTTGTAGCTGCCCCCCCTGCAAATATATACCAAGTACTAGAGTAAGAATCTAACGAGCAACCTCCACGTATCGTGTGTTGTTACACGAACCGATCCTCGTACCTCACGTTACGTGTGTGTCCATTCATGAAGCTCCTGATAGTCCTAGTCTCGCTTTGGCTCTGATCAGGCAAGGGGCGTTGAAACTGTTTCTCAGGCTGCCCACATCCCGGCAGGTCTTGGACGGTATCGATTTCTCCCAGCTCTCCGAGATCGCAGCTTTCGTGACACCTCAGGGACCGGTGGACATGAGTCACGACGGACACTGTCAGAACATGTGGGCGCCCGGGAGCCGAGGCAGATCGTCGGACGGGGTCATGTCTCACCTCTTGCATCTGCTAAGGCGAGGAGTCAAGGCCAACAGGGTGATCTTCACGATGTCGCTCACGGGGGGACTGAAGATCAGCCCGCTGGAGCAAAGAGGTGTTCGCCAGCCTGAAATCAGCGAGCTAACGCTGGCCGACATGGAAACCAACACCGTGTTGAAATGCGAGGAGGATCTCAACACCAAGTGCTGCTCGGGCTCCAGCGTCGCCGTTTGGGCTAGGGACGTCTTGGTGAACATCACCGTGACCACCACGTCATTTGAGACTCTCAAGCGCTATCCGGAGCTGGTCGCGGTCGCGTTCGGCATCAACCAGTTTGTCATAACTCCGCTCGATTCGGATTTCAGACGAGGCGTTCGATCTGACACTCCTGCGATACTGGGTATCACTTCGGCCGTACACAGGCTGAGGGACTGGAAGAGGCAGCAGATAGCGTCGGGCGTATCCACCTTTGCAGTCGGATCGCACAGGAGAAACAAGCGCTCCGTTTTGAATCCGCACTCCCCTGAGGTGCTGAGGCTGGGCGACGTCGTTGTCGGCGTCCCGGAAACGCGATACAAGGACCCTGCCTCCGGATCCAAGAACTGCCTGGACCCCCAGTACAACATAGGCCTAAGTTACACGGTCGTGTGTCCCGGGCTCATAGCCATTCATGGGGCGCTGGGTATATTGAAAGAGCCCTACAAGGAGGTGTACGGCACCAGCTACGATAAAATCTACATAGCCAATCTGTACAAGCTCGAGTCGTGCACCCCAGGAGAGCCTAACAAAAAGGCCACCGTCTCCGCAACGCCTCCCCAGGTCGCAATCAATGTCAACACACTCGTCCCCACTACGGACCACAACCATTACATGTTGGGCATCTTGGACACGGACCACGTTGTGGAGTACGCTCCTCCCGTGAACAAAGTGTGTACCTCCGTTAACACCGGGGAGACAATGCACAGCATGAACGTGGCCTCGATAGACGATGGTTACACTGTCGACAAACCGGTGGTTGTAGCTGACCAGTGGTTGATAGTGAAACCGGTCGAAGTGCTCTATTTCGTGTCCAACTTCACTCCGGGAATAGACTACGTCAACCTGAACGTCAGCTGCGTCAATTACGACGTGAGCGCACTACGACCCTGTCTGATTGCCATATGTGGAGGTGACAACAGTTGCAGAAAGGACTACGGGAGGCTCTGCAACTCGGCGCACGAGATCATGAACGACGCTCGCAGGGCCGGAGAGTTCATGAGGGAAGGTCTCGTGGAGTTGGCCGTGCAGGAGAAGAAGGCGATGATGTACAAATTGCCTGACAGCGCGCCCTTCCCGTGGTTAGACAAACCGGGAGGTCGCGCCAGGCGCAAGAGGTTTATCGGGATTGTGACAGGGGCCGCTGCCTTGGGGCTCGCGTGGCACGTTTCCAATAGAGTGGATGCATTAGAGGGGCAAATGGACTCCCTTAAAAACTCCTACATCTCAGTGTCGAGTAAGTTAGTCGAAGTGAGCAGCAAGCTCACGTCGAACATAGCCCTGGTCGACGCTAGGATCGACAACCAGGAGAAGATGCTGCAGAAGAACAATGACATTGTCAACAGCAACTTTGCCATGCTCAGGGACGCCATGACGAGGAACACAGAGGCCGCTTTGCGTGACATCAACAACAAGTTCTCCACTTTGTCCAGTTATCAAATGTGGTACGCTCAAACGCAGAGCGTCACCCATCAGATGATGCAGGCCGCCATGCACATCAAGTTCCTGGCTAGAGGAGTGGAAAACTGTTTGAGACAGATCGCGTCGAAGCGTTCCGGGAGCTGTCCCAGTGGCTTGACCGTCATGCAGGAGCATCCCGGACTGTCCGAATTCCCGACCGTTGGCACGGCTCTGTACAAGGAGAGAAAATTTTTCATAGTACACTCCATCCCCGGTACTGTGGAGAAGACTGTAGTCAGGGGGATCATACCCTTGCCCAAGATTAGCACGGATGGGGTCCCTTGCTGGCCCGACTACAACGTGTGGTTGATAGACGGCAGGTATTACGAACCGTCCGAGTGTTACGAAAAATACTGTCACAAACCCGAGCCTCACCAAAGATACCTAAGGTGCGTCGAGGATCCCAACGAGTGCAAGACGGTGTGCGCGCCTTGTCACCGAGGTATTTGCTACCGGGATAAGAAAGTCATTTGGATGGAAGGTTCTGCAGCTGTAGAGATCGAGTCACCTCCGCTCAAACAGTTCTCCAGACCGCACATATCGGACGGACCCGTGTCTTTTCTGGATCTACTTAAAGAGGGGGTCCCCGGAATGCCCGACCTAGAGATATTACAGGCCATCAACACCAGTGTCAAGCTCATCGATGTACGAGAGGACCTGGAGAAAATCACCAGAAGCCTAGAAGAGTTTGACAAGCGGTACGATGAGATCACGGCCGGTAGAGTCACGTTTGGCGGGTGGTTATCGGGATTCGCCAGCGATGCAGCTCTATGGACCTCAGTGGCCATACTCATGACTTGGTGTACCGGGCTCTCAGCCTGGATCGGATATATGTATTTATGTGGAGGAAGTGGTGCTCTTGTGCTCACAAACTATACAACGAGGAGGTCTAAGATGTTATAGACTGTTGTGCATTTTGTGTATGTTGCCCTGGGCGTTTTCTGACTCGTCGAACAGCTCCTATGTTATCCGGACGGGATCTGTGGCCGTGCACATTTAACGCGTACCTTTCCGCGGTTGTATCATGTTGAAATAGAAATTAATTAAATAAATGCACAAACTTAATACTGTCGTGACTGAGTGTCTATGTCAAGGAGTCACAAGAGGTAATTGATGGAGCCAAACACGCATACAGTTGAGTCACAGTTGTAGGTCGAGTTTTTATTGTACACGTAAGACACAAAGAGTTACAGACATAAGAACACAGGATGTTGCCGACATACAGGTGATCAGGCGAGAGTCTCGACCGTATCCGCCTAGGTGTCTGATGATCTGTCGCGGTATGGGCGGTCCGCTCAACACGTGTTGTAGCTCATCCCTCGTCAGCGTCGTCCAGGTTTGTGTTGTATCAAGGACCCCTGGGCGGGATGTGTTTGTAGAAGCACCTTGGTCCTAAGTGGCAAGTCCCATGAGCGTCACTTCGACATGGTTTGCTCAACATGTATTGTAAGTATCTCCAGATCAGTTGTTGCTTCTCCTGGCCTACGACCCAGTACTTGCTGGCCACGTAAAACCGCGAATTCATACGACACTCGGGGCAACTCATAATGTTTTGGTTACTGATAGAGAAAGTCCTCCAAGTGCGGATGCACTCGAGGCAGTAGCAGTGTCTACAGTTGGGTAGAATTCCGAATCGACGGTCGGCTGGGTTCTCTTTGTCGAGCACTACGTCCATGCACACGCCACACACCTTGCCTTCGCTGCGCTCGATTCCCAGCGCAATCTTCGTCCAGTCTGCCCCCAGTCCCGTGGATGATGCATTGCTGCTCATTGTTGACCGATAGCAACACAGCCTCTCACTATTCGCCCCTGTTCAACTAAGGAAGGGTGCACAGAGCAGTTGTACTTAAGAGAGCAGAGGGGTTGGACAATCAAGTCGAGTGGACGAGCCCTCCCGTTGGACGAGCCCTCCTTTTGGAAGATCGAGTGGTTTGAGTGGAGCTTGAACTCAGAAATGTACAGGTCCGGGTACTGGCAATCGTGCTGCGATAAGTCTTTGTAGCGGTTGTAGCCCAAGTCAAGAAAAATATGTTTGTCACCAGACTCGAGTCTAAAGGTTATACACTTGGTGTGTTAACACGTTGCTAATCCTGACCAGACATCCAAACCAGCCGGTTTCACGTTGACAGATTTTAGCACGGGAACCGTGTCAAGTGTGAACAGAAATAGTGTGAGCGTGTTCACAGTGGGGTAGACAGTGACCCTATCATGCCTCACACACGCAGTTCCACATCTCTGTGCAGGAAGATCACAAAAAAAGAGTCACCCGGGCAGTGCGGTGACTGTTCCCATTTAAAGATGATAGCAAACCTGAAACGTGAAGTCGTGGAACTCAAGACAACGTTGGATCTGGAGCGTGACAGACACGAGGCCTTCCGTGAAAGAACTGCCGCGTTGCATTCAGCACACCTGGGGGGAGAAGAGGCTGTATCACTAAACGGGATTTCAGCTCAGGTAGACCTGAGCGATAGCCACAAGCACACGCTATATGAACTCGAGCTATGTAAAAATGAGCTCGGGGATACAAGAGAGTCTCTCCGGGAAGCCTGCGAAGAGCAGGAATGTCTCAGGATCAGGTTGTCGGCTAGCAAGACCGACGAGCGCAGGGAAGCGGGCGGTGAAACGCACACAGAAGACCCACACCCTCACTTAGACTGGGTAGGGAGACATTACCTGGCGGTCGCCCTACCTGAGGAGTACATGTTCAAACCCGGACAGTCCGTCACATCCGTCGGGGTGTTACAGAAGCTGTTCGAGATGAGGGTATGCGATAAACAGGCTACGGGGTTCAGCGTGCTATTAGAGAATATAAACATCATGCTCTCCCAACTGGAGCCTGAATGGTACGCGACACACTTAGGGTTCCGTAGAGCCTACGTGCACGGTAACAAATACAAGTCTACGGACAGGGTGGACATCGAAGACTTTACGTGGCTGTTGTTCGAGTACGGAGCGCACGCTCCGCTGATTGAAGTTTTAGTTGGCCTGCTGAATGTTCAAAACAGCACGGGGAAGGGAGATGTCACGACTGCGGCTCTGTACACCAGCAAGAACATGTATGTCACATTGTTTAGAGACACGGTGTCAAGGGCAGCAGGGGGTTTCACGCGCGTTCGCGAGAGAGCTCAGAGGGTGCGGAAGGCCCTGGGGTCCGTTTACGTGCCTCTCACGGCAGGCTTGGTAGTGGATCAGAACAATTCTCAAGTTTCCCAATCTGTCAGGAGTAGAGTATTGCGCTCTGTAATGGAAGGAATCGAAGCGCCTTCTCGCAGTGCTGCCGCGAGTGCTGAGACAGACAGGGTGCATCGTGAAGACCCACTTGGGTTGGGACAGTCCATCTCAGCTTTCATGAATCACAGAGGGTTGGAAGATACGGGTAATAAAAAAAAAGAACTTTCCAGTGCCGGATTAACCAAGAGGACCTCCCCTATAGGGCGGTGGCTGTTAGTGACATGTCGTCCGCTCCACTTGAAAAGCGGGTGCTGTTCGATTCACCTTGGTCAAACGATCTTGCTCTCTAGTTGTAGTTGGAGACTACCTTATGTGATGATGAGTGAGTCAACTGAGCCAAGATCTGCAAGCAAGAGACAGTGTGTCCAAGAGGAGGACCCGGGGAAGAGCGCAAACCTGGCCATGTCCAGATACTGCCAGGAGCAATGGGTGAGGAAAATGGTAAAGCTGCACATGATCCGAGGCGAGAGCATGAAACTGACCCTGCTGAGTGGGGACGCTGGCTGTGGCAAATCTTACGCTCTATCCATGCTTGAGAAGAAGCTACGGATAGTGAACATCAGCGTAGTGGTGAGCGCTACGACCAACAAGGCAGCGGGCAATCTGATGGAATCATGCTCGCTGGACCGCGTCTATACATTCCACAAGATGATGGGGTTAAAAAAGGAACTGTTGGACGAGAAGCTCTCACTTGAGAACTTTGCGCGGCGGAACCAGGAGATGTACCGAACCTTGATTTCTCGTTTCAAAGCGCTGCAGCAGGACGAGATCGCCATTCCCCGGAACAAAGCGAACATTCGTCGACACTCTTGTAGACAGCTGAGATCCGAGTCTTGTGACGTGTGTAGTAAAGTGTTCGAGGGACTAAAGATTTCTCAGAGGTCCATGAGAATTGACCTGGGGGACGCCCCGCCGTTCCTGGGGGTGAACGTGCTGATCGTAGACGAGTACGGTCTGATGAACGTGGGGCTGATCGAGCGGATGCTCTGCATCATGGCTCTCTTCTACGGACCCGGCAAGGGTCCTTTAGTGGTCTTCTCCGGCAGCGTGTCGCAACTGCAGCCAGTGGGACCCAATCTGCGCGTTTGGGAGTCCGAGCGCTTTGAAGGCCTCCTCTCTTCTGCGACTCCGCTCTTTGTCAACAGGAGACAGTTCGAGGATCCGGCTTATGCTGAGGCCGTGACGTATCTTCAGTTCAACACGGTCACAGAAGAGTCTATGCGAATTTTCAGGAGCCAGGTGTCTGTTAGAGATCCAGACGTCATGGACCCGACGTACGAGCCTGAGAAGCTGCGTATCTTCCACCAAGACGAACAGCAGATTACGTACACCGCTGCGTACATGAACGAGGCGGCGAGAAAGGGCCGTGTTGGAGAACGGTTCCTCAGCGTATCCAGGACTACGACGTCGTCCGATGGACCGAAGGCTTGGTACGATGTGCTGAAGCACTTTGCTCAGACGCTGCCCAAGCTCTTTTCAGTGCCCAAATACCGCAAGGGTATCCGCAACACGGAAAGGGATTATTTGAAGGTGGACAAGCTGTGGGTTGGTTGCAGGGTGCGACTACTCTGGCACGCTGACATCAACGGTATAGAGGTGGCGAATCGTTCACGTTCGACCTTGATGGGCATGCAAAGGGAGCGACCCTCTGTGGTGGACACTGAAGGTGTAGTGTGCGACATTCGTTTCAGTCGAGAGAGCAAGTTCAACGAGTTCTACGTAAAGGGGTCCCGAACCGGCACCCTGTACAAGGTCGCTCCTTCCAAGTGGAAATACATGAACTGGACCGTGAGCACACACCCACTGGTGTGTCTATTGGCGATGAATACGTATGACTGCCATGGCTGCACTGTACACGAGCAAGTGTTACATCACCCGCCCAGGCATTTTTCAATGTCGCCCATAAAACTGTCCGTGTATGTTGTACTTACTAGAGTGGTGAAAAGAGACAACCTACAAATGACCAACTGCAACTTCGCAGAGCGCATTGGCACTGTTGGCTTTTACGATGCCAGGCTTGTGGCGTATCGTAAGAGGGTGGAGATGAACTATTCAACATAACTTGTCTCCCATTTAGACCTTACACCCTGTCGTCTTGGAGGGTGATCTATGTAATGTGTCCTACTGTGTGTTATAATAAATAAAGAACCCACGGGTATTGACTTGGCCTAGGATTGGACCTGTGAATGCTTTGCAACAGCCCAAGGACGTTTCCTGTGTACAAAATGAACATGCTCAACATACAAGATGCTCAATCAGTTTAATTCAGTGCATACATACAGTGCATACATACGACATGTTCCTCCATGCTCTAGATTGATGTAAACAAAAGACGTAGGGGTTCCTAGGTTAATGTCAACGTTCAAATTCATTGTAAACTGTTGATGTAGTCGTCCATACAGCGAAACAGAACATCCAACCTACGGATCCAATCAAGGGATAGGTGTTGGCTCTCAGCGGTTGGGCTATCCCTCGTTTGATGATCCCTGGTTAGCAGATACAGTAGTTGTAGGATTCTAACTGTTGGATGATCCGGGAGATGGACGGGCCTGTGGTACGTGTGTGTATAAAGACTGGACCCTGCAATGCTCCACATGTTGGAGAGCCTGAAGCGCCATCAGAATGGAGAACCTGGCACAGTCATTTATCGGAGAAGGTGCCTATGGAAAGGTGTACAAAGTAGAGAGCCCTGACGGAATGGAGTACGCCTTGAAATATCACAATGAAGTAGATGATGCCACCGTGAGGGAACTGTCCTGTCTCGCCGCACTAAAAGGACATCCTTGTGTGATCGAGATGCAAGCTTGCTTCGTTGACAATGGGAAAGTAGCCATGCTCATGCCCTATGTACCCTACACGTTGACTCAAGCGATTTATAACAGACACGCCTTCTACCACAACCAAGACAGGACATCAGCGTTGACCCCGTTATGTTTCGTGGCTCATTTTTCCAGACAGATAGCCAGTGCTCTCTCTTTCATGCACAGCCTGAATATGGTGCACAGAGACCTGAAACCCGACAACGTGCTGCTGACAGAGGACCTCAACATCAAGGTCGCTGACATGGGTCTCTCGAGACAATCTTCAAAATGGATGAGTGCATGTGTGGTCACGAAGCCCTACAGGGCACCAGAATTGTGTGATAAACAGGGTGACGATTTGGCAGAGTACACCTGTGCAATAGATATGTGGTGCCTAGGGGTGATGATAGCGGATGCCATGGAAGGGAGGATGGTGTTTTTGCAAAGCACATCCAACGGTGCGAACGAGTCACCATACCGGATTATGCAGAGTCTATGTTCAGACCATACCTGTGCACCATTCCCACACTTGGACCCTGCCATCGTAATGTCCAATGTCATGGATTGTGATCTAGTGAGAAGGATCGTTTTCAGATTGCTGGTTTGCTGTGCGCAAGACAGACTTCTAGCACACAAGCTGCTGGACGACACAGAATGGACGCAGGTTGCTTGTATGACTGAGGAAGACAAAGTCCTGGTCAGACGCCGGCTTCAATGAGGGACACAACAAGGACAATTTGGATATAAATGTCATGTGCTTTTATTGGCAATTCAAGAAGTGTATGTGATTATCAGAGACACAATAAATGCATTGTTCCAAGGTCTGAATTTAATGTCATATCAGAACTTCCAAGTACACTGGTAACCTGACAGTGTTGCAGAGTATACAGACCACTGGTTCACACTTCTCAGAGGGGACCTGTAGACTGTAAACACGACAGTCAACTGTCATGTAAAACAAAGCCATTGCCATGGCCACTCTGTCCTTCGCCATATCGTATGAAAAGTGTGGTATCACAAGACTGTTGCCAGCTGAAGCGAGGAGGGAGCTGTGAGGCCTTATGTACACACACGGTTGTCCACACACGTTATCAGAGTCTCATGCTAGCCCGCCTGACCTGGCCTGCAACCCTCATAGTGTCCTCAGGAGCCCTCATAGTGTCCTCAGAAACCATATCCTCCCAAGACACATGAATGACAAATACAAGGAGATGAGATGTGACAGTCTTTATTCTATGTACACACACACACACACACACACACACACACACGTGGGCACCTAGTTGAGCTCTGACATACACTTGGAGCATGACATAGATGAGACTTTACATAGAGACTTATGTACATGACTATCAAACGAATCACTGCACACCAAACAACCTTGTGTGAAAAGACTCTTCAGGTCACTTAGCTCCTGCTGTGTGAACTCCCCGGGTTTCAGTTCTTCCAGGAGAGAAATCAGACTGTCTTCCAGATGGAGCCCCTCTCTAATATTCGCAACGCACACCTCGATCATCCCAAGCAAGCAGCATACAGCGATGACCTTCCATCTCCTGAACTGTAACAACCTAATGTCCAATGCCATCTTTGACAGCCGCTCAGCTGCTATTTTGTTGACACGTCGACTCAGCCCGTTGATGTACTCGGAAAGAGTTGTTCGATGGCCGAGGTGTTCGAGTATCAGATACTTGCACAGTACATCGATCATATTTTCAGCGTTTGCAGGGAACACTGCACCATGCAACGTGGTGATTATGCTCATTTCAGCCTCTTGTAACCCTTGAAGAGAGGCGAGGATGAACTCTCGGAACCCGGGGCTCTTTGTGGGGGGAGCGTGTAATACATTATCCCAGTCGGAGTAGCTCAGTACCGCAGCTTCTATTTTGGTCGTGTACACGGCATACATCTTGTATGAGAGTGACAGGCATGCTGCTCGGATGTTACCGATGTTCCTCAACAGCTGACTCAGGTCCTCACCTCGGTCAGTGCAAGTGGTCATGTATCTGTCCATGAGATTCACAGCCGGAAGAAAAACAGAGTGGTGGTTCAAATTGTACACCAAAGGAACTGATATGAAGTTAGCGAACCAGCTCACAGCTGCCAGTCGATGGTTCTGGTAGTCTGTGTCAACATCACTGGTTAACTCCTGGGGGTTGGGGTCATCTACCCCTGTCACATTTTCCACGTTTTTACTGTGCAGATTCAATTGGAGGATCAGGGTTTGTTTCAGTTCAGCTTTAGGCATTGATGCAATACCAAAGTCCAGATTGGGAAAAGTGATCACGCTGGACGATCGGATGCAACCGGAGGAAAAGGGGTCATATTCTTCCTTGACAGGCTCGCTCTGGGTCAATAGTGGTTTACTCTGGGACTTTCTGAGGCAACCGGAGGCAAAGGAGTCACGCTCTTCCATGACCGGCTTGCTCTGGGTCAATAGTTGTATCCTCTTGGACTTTCTGAGGACCCGTGCTATAGGATATATAGCACGGGTTTCAAGACGTGTAGATGGATTTATTTTCATTTTGCGAAAGAGAAGTCCTACTGGTGAGTGTAGCTGGTGCCTTAATAGTGTGGATCATTGACACTTGGATGCCTTTTTATCCAGTTTCTGACTCAAACGACCATGTATGCTGACTGGATCGTCCAACCGTGGATTGTCCAACTACAGATTGTCCTAACGCCATCTCAACAGCATCTGAGATCCGATGTTCAGCTGAAGTCCATCGTCCAGCCGCATTCGTCGTCAGTGAGAGGGCGATACCGAGGGGGTGAGAGTATATAAAGAAGGTCGAGTCTGGTCTCAACACAGAGTAGCTGTTCCGTTCTGATAACAGACTCAAACTAACACCAGCCTGCTGCTGCTGCCTACATTCCAGAAGGGGGAGGTGAAGGATCAATAGATATGGACTATACAGCAGTCCCATCTCAATGCCTCGCATCATCCCATGACAGGGCCATTGTCGGCCAACTCGACACGGAAACCTACGTGGACGCAGACCCGAGGCCATCCTACGTCAACGAGAAGCCTGTGAACACCCACTGCGTATCCTCAACGCCCATTATTGACACAATGGCAACTGCCATGTTCAGCTGTGCAAAACACAACCACGACCCAGAAGCCGCAGCAGACGCTGATCCGGGGTTGCTCTACATCAAAGAGAATCCTGAGGATCCTTTTCACTTGGAATCGGAAGACGCGGAATCAGAAGACGAGGAATCAGAAGAAAAGGAATCAGAAGACGACTCTGGGTGGTCAGACGTGGATCCCGCTCTTTCCGAGTACGATGAAGACGATGTTGCATTTAGGCGTAGCAATGGCCAAGAATATGATGAAGACTTTGGCTGGTTTAGACGAAGTCCTATCTTTCCTGTCGACCGACAGACAGGAGTTATATTTTTTGAAACTGATTTGATTGTGTACTGACTTGCCGTCAGAATAATAAAGCCAATGTAGACGCCTTTTGAACAAAATAAAGTCTTTATTTGATCATCACACACATGCCTCACCTCCGAGTCTGATAGACCTGTCCCCACTGTGTAGCTCATCTCTGGTATGACATAAAAGGAGGAAGGCTGAGAGCACATCGTCCCTGCTGTACTCGCCGTTTACAGATTTCTTCCCCCCCGTAGTCACTGTACTACTTTTCGCAGACTCTGTGATAAGGACCAAAGACATTTCCTCTCGCAATTTCCCTATTAGCAGTTTTCCTTGCTCCGCGTGAGCCTTGTCAGTGAGCCTGTTCCCGGGCAGAGCTATGATGTCGCGAGTCTCCAATACACTCGCCGTGATATCGGTGGCAAGGTTGACTCCCTTTCGAGAGCGCCTGTACATAAACACGTCCATGTTGGAGCCCATTTTGTTACTGGAACCGGTCCCATTGGCTGTTCCGATGTTACACTCTATCATTCGCGTTTTCTTAAATGCTTCAGACAGCACTGCCCATCCCAGGGACATTACGGTGTCACAATAACAAATCGTTTCTCTATTTATCGCAGAGACCGTACTGAGAACCATGGCGAGTTTAGTCTTGGCGCCTACGTGCTTTCCTAGCATGTACTTGTTGTTGCTGTGTGACCACTTGCTGTAGAACAGGACCTTGAACCCGGAGCGTACCAATGAGTGCTCTATAAGGCTCTTCACGTCAGCCAGAGCATTGACGTATGTGTTCTGTTCAAATCAGTCACCACAGGTACTTCTTTCCACATCACTCTGGGTATTAGAAGTTTCAGTAGTCTGATTTGAGCAGTTAGCAGAGCTGCGTAGACTCGAGTAACTTGATCCAAATCGCGTATCTCCAGTTCTTCCAAGCCCATAACCTGTGATGAGAGAGAGAGAGAGACAGAGAGAGAGAGAGAGAGAGAGAGAGAGAGAGAGAGAGAGAGAGAGAGAGAGAGAGAGAGAGAGAGAGAGAGAGAGAGAGAGAGAGAGAGAGAGAGAGAGAATGTGGTAAGTAATCAGAGCTCAGGGCAAACCAAACACTTAGCCATCGTCATGTTCTGTCAGGATTGTCAAGCTGCTCGAGGTACAGTTGAAACAATGATGAGTGTTCCGTGGGAGTCCCTCCTTTTGCAATACGAGTTCATGATAGTGTTCGCGTTGTTCCAGCGCAACGTTCTCTTCTACTGGATCAAGGACAGCTCAAAACCCTATACAGTCAACTGGTGTCCTTCTTACCTGCTAGGATACTCACGATCGACGCATTGATCTCTGGTTACAACAAAGGAAGGCTCAGTGAAACCAATCCTAAGCTCGTCGTTCCTTGCGAGTTGACAAGGGTTATTACGCTGGTGATAGGCAACCGCGTCCCGGAGCTGTTTGTACACCAGTGCATCTCTAGCTGCGACTGGAAAGGGTACGACAACATGGTAATCGCTGCATTCGCCTCAGCCGAGAGTGTTCGCAGCGGAGCCCTCAAGTACATTGCTCTCATCAGGGAGAGTGCGCGGGATAGACGGTTTCTTCACAACATCATATCGTTGGCGGTGACGGGGTGGACGATGAAACTCTCTGACTCAAAGTGTACATGTGGCACCTGGGCCCAGGCCGTCGATCTACTCTCGTGCTTCGTACCCGACACCGAGACCACGCTGAATGTCCAGCACGTGGATCGTATAAGCGCTTACATTTGCACCCTATTAGACCTGGCCCCTCAGCCGCAAGGACCGTCTCGTGGCGAGAAACAGTGCTACCGGTCTTTAGATTACGGACACATGTTTAGCGACCTCTTGGTATCAGACTTAGATTCGGCTGTGACTGACAACTCACCACCAGATTGCCGCCTGCCAGCTCCACGGCACAGCACACCCCAGCGCAGGACCTAGATCCTCCTCCGAACGTTGGGTCGAGACACAGGTATGCTCGGACCACAGATGCTCGATTTATAAATTCCAAGGTGACGCTATTTGACAGGAACTTGTTTATAACCGAGGACTCGAAGGGTGTTGTGTTGTCCGTCTTGGTGTCGGTGGACGACGTGCTGCTGCTTCCCGTGACTTCACTCTCAAATCCCTTTGGCGTGATCATGTTCATCAGCTCCTTCAGACGACTGTCTACGGATATATGTTGAGGACAGTACACTCGGAGGCAGGGGCAAGTCAGTCCCGGCTCCCTCTCGTGATATCTGCACTTGAAGCTCTGCGATACCACGTGGTAAGCGGGCTCACCGTCGTCCCCGCGGATATCTGCAACTTTGTTCAGCCACGGAGTGTTGTTGACGTGGCTGGTGATGTGAACTTGCTTTCGCCCTCTGAACGCAATGTTCGGCAGCACGGCCAGTAGCACCTTGGAATTAACAAAGCCCACTTCGTCCACCAGGATGAGATCAGAGCTCTGTCCTCTGCTAGCCTGTAACGAGAGAGAGAGAGAGAGAGAGAGAGTACATCAGATTACGACATACTGTACTTATTATCATACAAATTACTGGATACGTGTTTCATTCTGAAGAGAGCGATAGGAAAGGTGTCAGAGCGAGTGGATCGAGCCGAGAGAGAAAGGCAGCGAGGCCACAACAGTGGACCCATCATGAACCATTCACACATACAGTTAATAGAGGATCCCCAATGGGTGAGCTACTGTGTAGAAAACGACTGTTCCTTCAGAGACCACATTCAGGGGTATGTGTGCCAAACACACTGCAGTAGGCACGTGTGTACAGCTTCCAGTTGCGCCTTGATACGAGCCATGGCAAAGGTCCGTTGTCACGCGGGATCATCCGAGTCTTCTTGTCCTGTAGCGGCTCTGCTCGTATTTCACAAACCTATTTTGGAGTTCAGAGACCCCTACTACAAACCGGGATTGAATTCCATCGAGTTGGGTTACGGTGCGATAGAATACGACCCCGGTGCTTCGGGTCGCTGCTGCTCGGAGGCGGATAGGAACCATCTCATTCTGAAAGCCAGCTTGTCTGTCATAATCGCCCTGTTCTCAACCACACTAAGCAAAGACTTTCGGCGTCAATATGAGACCGCCGAGAAGAGTAAGGGTGTCAACACGTCGACGATCACCCCGTGCCGTTCCTGGATGGCTAAGATAGTCGAGCTGGCTGAGAAGATACAGCTTGGGACCAAGCCGGAACTAGGTTGCTCTAGAGAGATGTCCTTGGCTGTGAAGGACGCCGCTTTGAAGAGCACCGTGGCCATATCGACGCTGTTTGACTCGCGTGACCAGAAGATCAATCGCTTCATGAAGAAACTAACGTGTAGGTACAACGACAAGCATGCAAAGAAGGCGGCCTTCTACACCATGGTGGTCATGCTGTCGCTGTGTCTTTTCCCATATTTAAAACATCGCGTACTGGGCGACCTGTTTAATCACAGGACCTTGGTGATTATGTGCTTTGACAAGACTCGCACCAGACACAACCAATGGTCTACACTCTCAACACAGATACACCTGCACGTGAGACAACGTGCGTTCGTACAAAGGGTGATGTCCTATGCAGATCCTAGGGGCTCGCTGCCCGTTGTGATCACGGCCACCTTGGACAAGTACTTTGTAGACGCTAGCTTCCACGCCGACATGTCTCTCGGTCAGGCCGGTGAGCATCTCGAAACCTGCTCGGTCGATCACCAGACCGACAATCGAGTGGATTCTCGATGTGACCTGAAGCAGAAGACGAACGCTCCACAGAAACGAAGGACCTCTTGCACAACGGGTTACTACGAATCACACCAGGGGCGACAGGAGGAGAAGGTGATGCGTTTGCAGCACTCGTAGTTAGCTTCCATAGGCCTGACGGATCAACTTTCGAACGTATCCCAGATGGATCGTCGGCAACCCTTGCAGCAGGGAAAGTATTTATTGCAGGTATTTATTGTCAGAACTCAGCAGTGGGTTCACTCATTCACGAGGCGCTACCATGCGGTATCTTTCAGTGGACGCGACCGAAGAGCCGGCCAGGGATGTGGACGCGACCAAAGAGCCGGCCCGGGGTGCGAACTCGACCGAGCGGTATCTTTCAGTGGACGCGAACGAGGAACCCGTGGACTCGGTGGGGTTCTCCTTCATCAGACCTGTTTCACAGGTTTGCCCAGAGGATGCAGAGGAGGATCCTGAGCAACTCCCTCCTATCCGCTATACTGTAACAGCGGACGGTGTTAAGTTACACCTCGAGGATGGACAATTCGTCTGCAACCCGTTTAACGTGACGCACAACGTAACCAGTTACAACACTCTGCTGATCCAGGGAGAGCAGTGTGACCACAGCGCAACCTTTTGGTGTACGACCCTGGCTGGCGTTGAATACCTGACCAGTTACAATGTAAGCAGGAACTGTACAACGGAGGACCAAACACCCAAAGATTCAGACCGTATACCCACCAACAAAGCTGTGTCCCTAGGAGACACATTGGCACGTTTGATATCCTCATGTTTCATACTTGTTACGGGACCAATGCTCAGGTTTTTATCTATGCATTAATGCTACAGGAGCTCCTTGATCGGACTATCCTCGCTTGCTTGCACTTGTCAGTCTTGTCATCCGGTCAGGATCAAGAATGTCCTCATCTAGACCTTACAGAGCTTCTCCTCGGGCATTGGAACCGACGCCGTTGATCCCTGAACCTCTGATCCCTGAGTGTAACAGATTTGTCTACAAGCCAGATCTTATGGACCGCCATGTCCAGGACATCGTGAAGAGTGCACGCAAAAAGAAAGTGTCCATCAAGGTCCCTACTACCCCGTACGTGACTGAAAAACTGGTTCACGTCCTGTGCTCCGCTGCAAAGTCAGGCATCTGGAGTTCAGAGTGTGAGAAGGCATTGGTGAATAACCTCCCCTTGAGAGAGCACCATAAAGGCTTCCTGTCACACAATTTGTTTGTGACCATTTTCGGCGCTTTGGTTGCCAGATCTCTAGAACAAGCGACCAGGGATTGTGGATGCACTCTGGACCTGCTGGCCGACCGGCACTACGTGAGAGACATCGCGTGTCACGACTCTAGCAAGACCAGTACATATGAAGCACCTGCTTACGCAGGTTTCATGGCTGTGCTCATGGAAAAGGAGGCCTTGGGTGTGAACTCTAAGAAATTGCACCCACTCAACAGATCTAACAACGTGGAGGACATGCAGGCTTTGTACACCGCTGCCGTCGCATCCATGGCCAACTTCGGATTCAAGCACCATTTCGAGAAAAACCCCCATCACCCTGAGCACTTCCCCGAGGGCGATATGGACGACATGAGCGTCGTCGAAGGCATCGCAGATGGCTTGGCCTGTTTATTCGAAAGGAACAAGGAGCACAAAGACGTGCACACTTGGTTGAAGCTGTATAAAGTGGACAGGTTTAAAGGCTCCAATAAGCAACTTGCCCAAAACGTCCTACTGTGTCTCGAGAGGTATAAAAAGGACGTGGATTATAAAGCCCTAGAGATGTTCCGGAGGTCTATCTTCAGTATAATCGGTGAATCTACCCCATGGTCCCATGCGATGATGACAGAATGTTGCGGTCCTATGAGTGTCCATGATGATGATGATGATGATGATGATGATGATGATGATGATGATGATGATGATGTCCCAGCCCGTGAATTTGCATCATGCTATCGACACAAGCAACCCCAAAGTCGATTCACTTGAGCTATGACACCCCTGATCTGTTATCCCAACTGTGTGACATGTATGACAATGTGTTTAGTGCCAATAAATGCTTACGGCCGGAATTGAGCTTTACACACTCTTACTACACGTGAGCCCAGTCAGTCAAGCTCTCTGGATATGATCTATGCAGATTTTTAAAGGCTACACAGCATGATCCCACTTCAATGTAAACAATTCTTTATTACAAGGTCAGCATTGCTATACAGTTTCCAGGTAAGAATAAACATTGTTCCATGTCGGTCCTGATTTTCAAGCTCCTCCGGGGAACCGATCTGCCTTTTCCTAGGGGCTGACGCTCCTCAAAGCGTGCTGGTTCTTAGATCTCAGTTTTACGATTACAACAATCAACAGTGGACAGGTTAGAGCAGAGAGGGTTACCGAAGCAGCGGCCATAAACCGACTGCGACCTATCATGTGTTCACAGTCGACGCATTTGGTGGTCCCCTTCGATTGCGCTGTTTTATCAGCGTACACTTTGGCAATGTAGTTCCGAGCGATGACCTCCATGGCAACGATATCCCGTAACGTGGCCTCGCCTTGCCTCATCAATTTAGAAGCCCGATTGGAGTAGTTCCTAATGTTGGCGACGAGGCGCACATTGTCTGAGTCGAAATCTGACAGCGAGTACACGTTGGATAGCACCCTGGGCCTCGGCGCCCCGACTGTAGCGTTCAGTGCGTGGTTGCCACGTACGCCTGTCCTCAGCTCGTATGTGTCAGATTGGGGCTGGTAGCATACGGGACCGAAGCAAGGAGTGCCACACGCAACAGAACAGTCAAAACGTAATTCACCATTCTCGTTCACCTCACAAGCCAAAACGGTTTCATCGTCAAGTACCAGAGGTTCACATACCCCCCTGTAGTCACACTGGGGCACTCTGTAGTTGTCGTGCATGTCGGTCACCATGGGCCTGTTCAGCCAACACGTCCTGTTACCCTTCGATGAGTCTATGAAAGGCATGTACCAGTGTGAGAGCGCGACTGGATACCATCTCTCCCGCTTGGCCGTCATTGCGAGTCTAGAGGACAGCGATCGGCTCGCCGCGGGTGTATCGATGTAAAACTCGGTGTTGAAGCCAGGTTCGCATCCCGTCATATCAGCCCTCTGTACGCCCTGTGCGCAGGAGAGTAAGCGCTGCTGAGCACCCTGGAAGGCGAACGTTACCGCGTTGAGCTGCACCGCCAGCTTGAACGCGCCACTCTTCCACGTGTCGAGCAAACCGCTTGTATCGTTTTAACTTGAGGCCCTCTCGGTGTGAGCAGACAACACGGGGGATTTCGCGTTGTTCAGGGCTTCCTCGATCAACGTCCTGTGATGTCGCATCACATCCACTACTCCTGAACCTGTAAATACCGTCCCGTGGTATGCCAAGAGTTCGGACACAGAGTCGCCCGGCGATGAGATCCAGAGTCTCTTGAGGTGCGTGTCCATGAGAGCGGCTAGATCGTTGAATGTCGCCTCGAGTGAGGCCATAGCCCTGTTGTACTCAAGTGTGGCTGTGTTTAAGGTTACAGTCGCGTCACGCCATGTACCAGTAGAGCACAGAAGATCGCAACCTCTATGGCGATCGGCTAGGCCCCTGCAGGCCAACTGGGAACACCCGGGGTAATCGACTTTGAACGCAGTCCAGTTTGAGCCTAGAAAGAAATGGTACGTGAGGTAGGCGTTGGTGCTCTCGGGTGCACGTATCTTCCATCTGCCAGCTGGAGTATCACCCTGTGATCCACCGGGGGAGCGTTGCCCTGGGAAGGGGCTGCGACGAGGGGTTGACTTCTCGCAGTAGGCGAGGGTAGACCGGACACGGGAAAGATACACAGGCAGTAACAAACAAACACGTGCGGTACGGTGTTCCTCATCGTGGTTCTGCTGTCGTCATTGCAATTTCCTAAAGCGTCGTTCGGTATGCCCTTTACATGTACACACGAAGCACAGCATTGCTATCGAGGTGATGTTGATTAATACGGCAAGAGCCGCGGCGCTCAAAGATAGAGCGGAGGTGCGTGTCTCTATGTACGTGACAAGGTTCACTGTCTGCTGCACGTTCTCCTTATTCCGTTCGAACACCGAACCCAGTCGAGAGAACACATCCTTTAGAGCTACGAGACACGTATCCATCGCGGTCAAGCATCCATGTGTCTCCTGTAAATACGCCCCCGAAGAGGGTAAGTGCTTGGCGTGGCTTCTGTTCATAGCGGGGCAATAGAGTAACGCCGTGGGTTGTACAATCCAGGCTGTGATGGGTCCCATATCTGTCACGTATGTCTTCACCTTGGTGATCAGAGGATTGTCTGTCTGCATGTAGCCCGGATGAGGCTGAGGGGAAGACGTTCGAACCGATCCGAAAGAGAACGGTTTCAGGTCGCATGGTATCGTAACACGAACAGCTCCGTGATTGACACTGATTATCATTCTAACCAGGATGTCGTCCGGCTGCGACCCCAACACGATCGAGATCGCAATAGGGTACCCCGTGCCTCCTTTGGGCCAGCCGTTGTCTGCGTAGTCTCCCAACTCCATGCACGAACTAGACCCCGTGATACACTCGACAATCTTTGATGTCAAGTGCATATCAAGGCTTGCCGACAACTCCGATCCTCGGCGATCGGGGCGTGTGATGCGATTTACGATCTCAGCCTTGCCGAAGAGCCAGTCTCCCTCCTCAGTTGTGAGCACATGCGTCCCGAACCAGCTACTCTCCTGTATACTCGGGAGAACGGACACCTCATCGCTGGCGGTCTGCAATCTCACCGATACCCTAGCTCGATGTTCGGCTCCGCCAATGTAGCTGTGGCAAACATTCAGAGTCGTCTCTTCTTCAGGTCGTACGCCAAAGGACGGTAACCTGAGACCTCTGCTTCGTACAACCGTAGAACGAGAGTGTGTGTATATCTGACCCTGATCGACGAACGCTACCATTTTCTTGTAATTCAGGTCGATGACGTGCGCATCCGTGGTATAAACTCGACCTTCTCGATAGCAGCGAGGGGGAAGAGTTCTCTCACAGGCAATGTTGCGCCTACGTTCATATCTGAGGACAACCCCAATCTCAGGTTCGGTACACCTGGAACCGGGAAAAAGCTTTTGGTCAGTGGTCTCTCGTCAGACGTGCGCTGGAAGAACATACCTCCTTCCAGTTTGTACAAGCCATTTACGCGAGCGTAAGAGTACCCCGCGTCCCCGAGAGTCGACTTCCTAGTGTACAGGTAGCGCAAAGTCCGGATCCCGGCTGCTGCAGAGTTGATCATGTGCGCAAGCTCCGTGAAGGTCGGTGTACCGTCTAGGTCACCGAAGGTGTAGTCAAGGTACCCAAGGGAGTATCGACCCACACCCCACTTGGCCATGTCCGAAAATATTTTGCTAAGGTCTGTCATCGAGTAATGGACCCTGTCTTCAGCCAGCCCCCCTGTGTCAGGTTTGATGTGTCTGTTGACCATGAGCATGCGCTTGTCGCGACCGTGAGGGATGACGTAGTCCGCGGACGGAACCGAAACTACTATCCCACCACGGTTGTTCGATCTACTGCATAGCTCCTCGAAGAGGAACAGTCCGCTACTCTCCTTGTGGTGTTCGAAAGAGGGTATCTTGACGGCATACGGGTCCTCAGGTAGGTACTCTCCTAAGCTCCAGCGACCAGGTTTCACTTCACCACCTTCCCCCTGGAACTCGGCAATGTCATCCAGATTGAGAAAGGCTCCGTGCGATGACACGATCAGGCCTAGCTCTTGCAACACAGTCTCGGCTTCCGCCCGTATGACCTCTGCTAGTGCGTTTGCCGACAAGCCGGGAATCAAATCGAGCTTTGCTCTGTACAGGATGTCGACCTTAGCAAAATCTGACGACTTTAAGGTCTAAAGGTCCACGTCGATGACTACCACTCGCAGAGCTCGGTTTGTGTGTGACTGAAAGGTCAATATCCAGTCAAGTGCAGCAGCGATCTCTTCCTGGTGGGGAGCGACTCGACTGGAGTGTACGAAACTGACTTTGACCCCGATCGCCCCACCCCAGGCCTGACGGATGATATCTTGCAGGGTGTCTTTGGCTGCTATCGGTACGTGTATCTTGGGCGGCTCATCGTTGACACCGTACCCGTTCAATGATCGCACAGCTATGGGTAAGTACTGGTCCCCGGAACCCTGGGGCAGGTCGCCCATCCAGATTCCAAACTCCAGGAGTACGACATCACACCGTCTCACATCCAGTGGAGCGGAAGGCGCGCGTCGATCCGGTCCAAGCGAGCGCTCAAAAACTTGACTCGTGACTACACAGAATCGTTCGGTTCTAGGCTGGACCGAACCGTACAGAACCCGACCCTGGGTCACGGTTGACCTGTCCAGGTCGTCATGTGTGATTTGTAGCTCCCACTAGTCAACTCCCGGGAATCCTCTCGACACATGTGTAAACGGGCTCAGGATACAGGACGGATGACACAGACCGTCAGGGTTGGCATAGTCTAGCAGTGCTCGGGTACAATCGCAGTTCGGATGAGGCTTGGGCTTCCACGCGCAGCTGAAATCGAGTGTTTTGTTCAACTGTAGCATGCGTCCACCATTGTGCTTATCGTAGACGGTGACGTTGACGTACACAGAGTTGAACATGCCGCAGCGGAAGTTTGTCACTACCAGCGAGATGTTCAGCACCCACACGAAGAACCCTTGCGACGTCGGCCTGGTCCAGTTGACACCTTTCGTGATGCTGTATCGAGATTCGGAAGACGCAGTGCTCGTCCTGTCGGCGTGCACCACTCTCCTGGGCCGGACTGTACCCGTGTGCCAAGTGAGTGTGGCGGGTTGGTACCTTTGGATCATGCCCTTGGGGATAGTGACTATGGTCTGAACTATGAGCGTGTCCCGATCATATACCCACCAGGGATCGGGAGCCAAGCAACAAATTGAAACGTCGGGCTCTTCGTCGCCGAAAACGAAGGGTTTCACCACCATGTCGTACAGTTTCCCTGATGTGCTGTAAAAGGCTAACCTGTTCAGTGCGGTGTACAAAGATTCGACTGGGAACGCGGACAGGCCTGGTAACAGCGTTTCAAATCTCGCCACACAGGATGCCTTTTTTTTCTCCATGACCATCTTTCCGCAAAGTCCTTCTAATTCGAAGAACGGGATGTCTCGTACCCAGATCTCAGTCAGTGTCCCGATCGTAGAACGGAGCGAGCTGGACTGTAGGCCTTCTTGGTCCAAGAGTCCGGCAACCTTATAAAGCTCGGGGTGTCCACATATCGTGTCGTGCCAGGCCGTACCGGGTCGTATCACGCTTTGGCCTTTAGGACAGGAAAGCGTGTGCCGTTGACAGACTTCCATGTTCCAGAACCAAGTTCTCGTACTCACAAAATATCCACGCTGGCACTTCGAGCCACAGTGTCTTCCCTCAGTAGATTTGCGCCGCATCGTCGGTTGCCCCAAAGGACACCGATACGTATTTACGCAGAAGTGCCCCTTGTCTCTACAGTTCACGATACCATCAACGGGGAGCCCCATTCAAGCCAAGACCCACAGCGCTATTGTATACGGCACGTTTCGAAGCGCCATGTTCCCCTCACACTTGGATATCACCCGGTTAACAAATATGTTAACTCAAAGGAATGTCATAAACACAGGATAGCGTTTCAACCATGGGAACCCCCTCGAGCAGGAAGACCCTTCTGAGGACTGAGCCTTGAGCACCCTGATTGTGGGTTGTTTGTTATACTCGACATGTAAATAAAGGATAACACACACTTGAGTTGGTGGTAACGCTTTTTTTTATTGCTTGGTATTACAAGGTGTGGGTGTCAGGGTACAAAACATTTAGGTTTGGTCTGCTGTGCAAAGACCAGAGCACCTAGCTTGGACGTAGAGTGCACCCTGTTGTGTATAGGACATGGGTAAGTTGTGGATTTGTCATTTGCCTGGACACAAAAGAACCCCGAACCAGTCCTTCTGATAGCCACAGATACACCCCAGAGTACCGCCAGTCTCCGAGCTTCGCTCTCCACCCTAGCTTGATTTGGCACTTGCTCGAGTCTGGAGACCACCAGAGGTCGAGAGCGTCCTGGCTCTTTCAGGACATCTCGGAAACGGCTCCCCAGCGATGTCACATCGCTCAGTATGGGGTTGGAGGAAAGCCCCACGGCAAGAGACAGTGGATCCTCGAAGCCCGGATCTTCTATGTCTTGAATGTTGAACGTGTCTACGTACTCGAACGCAGAGTCTTCTTTATAGCAGTTGGGCAACCGCACGCACTTCCTAAACGAGTACGGAGCCTTATCGATAGACGAGCGCCTGTTCGCCACCTGAACCGGGGAGAGTCTCAAATACTTTGACCCTGATGGGTCACAACCTCCAGTTCGCATCGCATCGCTCAGTCTGCAGAGTCCGCACGCTTCGACATCGGCCGGGTAGGACAGCAACACGTAGTTGAGAGAAACAATCTCCAGTTCGTCCAGTAGCGGTTTGTAGCTCTCTATCCCGCCGGAACTGCAAAGTTCTACCGGTAGATACCAGAGCATTCTCAGACTCAGTTTCGACTTGGTCGAGGAAGCCCTGACGTACACGGCGATCTTGCCAACTGCCTTGGCCACCTCTATGAGAGACGGGTCGCTCTCCAACTCGGCCTTTGTTACCTTTGTCAATCTAAACAGGGATTCGACGATCGCGAAGATAAGACTAGTGGCCAGTGCCTGTGAGACCTTACACTTGGTGCAATGCTGGGCATGCGTAGATAATCTAGCGTTGCATTTCCGACAACACCTGAGATCCACGTCCAGATTCAATCTGCTGACTGGCCTTCCGGGTAGAAACACCTCATTGTAGTAGTGGACCACACCGTTTCGGCTCGCTGCGACGGTACTTAGGTGTCCTCTGGATGTGACAGTGTACCGATGAGACGTCCTACCCGTCATTGGGTCCACAGGGTCTTCCATGAGCAGCACGGGGTTGACACAGCCCCATTTGTCACGCGATGGTAGAGGGCCCACGCTCTCACATGTGCGCGATTGACAGTATTTCACCAGGTCATCGAATTTAAGTTCATTCTTCGTTTGCATTGTGAAGGTGTAAGAGAACGCAAGTGGGCCATCCGTTAGAGCTCCAGCAAGGTTGTTGAAGTCCTCTACGATGTTCATGGGTTCGCTCTGTCCTTTCATCTCACATAGGGGGCTTGACGTGTCGCAGTGATCACTTGCGGTTTGTTCTCCTCCGCAATGTCCTCGACCGTCTTCCTCTATGTCGTCAGGGTAGTTCCACTGTGAAAACTGGCCATGGTCCAGCCCTACCAACGGGATCATGTGGCGAGACTGGTGATCCTCACTACGGTCCAGTAGTCCCCCTATCATGTCTTTCAATTCGGGGGTTCCAAACTGTCCTTGTCAGAGTAGTACAGACCAAGAGCTCGCCTGAATAGGGGGTAGTGGTGCATAATGTCGTACTTTCTTCTGAGCATCTCGCTTACCGTGAGGACAAAGAGAGAGCACACTCGACTCCCAAGTTGGAGCTCCTCATCCTGAGGGCTACGTGTGTATTGCTCCAAGAAGATAGCGCACTTTACACCCTTCGACATACACATGTCCAAAAGATCCACCTGGGTGGCAACCAATAGGGGGTCTCTGATCGGCTCCCGGAAGCATATCTCCTGCTCTAGCACGCAGGTTGCGCAACCCATACCGTCGATACCAAAGTCCTTGAGTACTCGTAGAGGGCGACAGGTTGCCTCGTCGAAGCTCAATAACACTAGGCAGCTGTTCAGAGTGTCACCTCTTTTCACAGCGAGTGCTGTAGCTGCGGTGTTCCAGATGTACCAATCATTTTCAAAGTTCCCTCGGGTTAGGTAGCACGTAGCAGGAAGCTTCGGCGACAGGCCTTCTTTACTCACATGTTGTGTTCGCTTCAACCCTTGTCCTTTGGTGGCTATGCAAGACATGGCTCGGGAGAAAAGTGTGTGAATGAAGTACAACAACAATTACATGCACTTATAAAGCCTGTTGGAATGGATGTGTTGGACGATGTCATCGGTTGGGCGATAAGCCTCAGCGTCAACAGCCATTCATTGACAATCCGAAGACGCACAGCTATCGGCGTCAAAAACACGTAAACACCTTGGACACAGATCCCGAGTGAAACCTACCCGTGCCGGGGACAGACCCAGCGGAAAATATAGGCGCGATAAAGAGACAGACCTCATGTCAGGATGAAACACGTACACAGTAAAACCAGTAAAACACACACACACACACACACACACACACACACACACACACACACACACACACACACACACACACACACACACACACACACTTACATCGTTACTGGAAGAGAGGAAGTGGGCAAGGGACGGACCCTTGTAGCCCGGGTTGAATCTGTAGATCCTGTTCTCTGGATTACCACAGACGTTCACGGGTTTCTCTGTGTCCCCGAAAGACGATAGTTCCAGTAGTTCCTCCATGGCGCTCTCCACCCCTAATCTCAAAGTGGTGCACATGTGTTTATTCTGAGCCTGGACCATGACGTTGATGTTCAAGTATAGGAGCACCGCAGCAAGTAACAGTCTCATCATCAAGCTTTTCCCACACTGTCTCGGGGCTAAGCACAGGGTGTAAGGGTTAGCGTAGCGAGAGAACTGAAGCTCCACCTGGCGATAGTGACTGAGGGCAGGGTTGACGTGGTCATAGTCCTCCTCCGACCCCAGAGGGGCCAGGCCCAGCTTGGCCAGCAGAGTGTGCTTGTACTTGAAGAGAGCGTCGCCGAACTGGTTCCCCGTGACACCCAATACCACCCCCCTGAAGAGCTCTAGCTGAAAGGGTTCCATCCTCATGCCTTTGACTTGGAAATATTCAAACACCCTATCTATCAGACGTTCAAACCGGTACATGACATAGCTGGACTTGTCCTTTACCGATGCACCGTGGAGCTGCAGTGCATGCAGCCGAGCCTTTGCGCCCTCCAGTCCGAGTTCCTTTATCAATGCGGCTTGTGCTAAGCGGTCCTTTATCAAGCGATTATACTCAGTCATTCTATCGATGTCCATCCGCTCCCTCTCTCTGTCACTCTCGCCTTTGGAGAGTCTGATTCTCACGCAGTCGACAGCTACCCCAATAGACAAAGACGCAGCGCTATCCATGGGGTCTACCACCAATTCGCCGAGCAACCACAATGTCTCAGCCGGGTCTGTGGACAGTGCTCGATGGGACGACAGCAACGACGGAGTTGTCATACTTTGCCCCAGAAAATGCATCACCGAGAGCCTTTCCATGTGTCACGCGGATCAGGAACACACAAGCCCCTCGCGATCCACCGTAATAGAGTTTGTGTTACCGATCAAGATTCACTTCAGATACTGTTGGCTTTTCTCAGGGGTACCCTGGCACGACACCAAGCGCCTTGGAAATAGAACGATGCCGTTAGCTGATCAAGAACTGCGCCGCTTCAACCGCACGCTGATGTCAGGGGCAGAACCTGAGCTTTGCAGTCAGGTGTCTTGTGATCACCACAGTTACTCTCAAGACATTAAGGCCTTTTGGCTGACCGCAGACGGGCGACTGGTCTACGTGGATCGCATCTCCGAAGATATCAAGTTCCGTCGCTTCAGGCAGCACGACCTAAGCGTGGCTTTATCCCTGTGGACTACCGACCCCGAGCTGTGCGGACCGATGATGCGCGCCTCGGACTTGGCTCACGACAACCTGATAAAAGTATGCGGGGAGGCAGCGCGCCTGAGCAAAGGTAGGTTCTACAACCTGTACGCGAATTACCCTCTCCCGATCACCTCGGACGGGGAACAGGACGCCGCAGCAGTGCAAGCGGACGATTCTGTCGTCGCCAGAGAGATACGGAACGGAGGGGAACTACTCCTCGAACTGCAGCCTCTCTACACAGAGTATTTCCGCTTCATCACCGACAACTCTACGTCTGATGCATTGAGAGAGAGAGTCTCGCTTCTGGGCGCTCAGTGGTTGGTGCAAGAGGACCGTTCGGAGTTGCAGTTTTCACTGAACCTGAGCAGGGACTGGTTTACGAGAATGGTCACCAGAATGGCCCTATACATCCATACGACCTGCGCCCAGCCAACCGACAACACCCCCTTCCCACCGAGCACCCGAGTGACCTCGCCGTTGGAGAATAAGAGGGCGGCGTGACGCACTACTCTTGTCCTCCGGGACAAAAAAAAACAGGGATACTAACTAGCGCTCGCCACATTGACCATTCGTATGACAGTGGGGCCTCGCATTGTACAACTTAGATGATACAGCAAGGGAACCATCATGTCAAAGATGCACGTCGACATAGATCAAGACCTTGCAGATGCGTGGGATGCACAGATTGTTGTCTCCCCGAGGTTTCTCCGCATGAGAAGCCTGGACAAAGCTTTGCGAATCATGTCTGACAAACCCATTGGCTACTATGTGTTCACGAAACCCGAGGGTGATGACAAGTTTGCGGTGCTGCTGCGAGAACGTGGAAAAACGATTCGCTACAACATTCGACCGAATGAAGACTACACCGCCTACATCATATCCACGCTGGAGGGGAAAGATAGACGGCATGACAGTATAGATGAGCTTGTAGAACAATGGGATAGCCCCGTTGACTACGATATGAACCGTAAAATTGAAACGGACGACGTCGCGCAGAACCACGGGAACCTGGACTCGTCCGACGTTGAGCGAGTGAGAACGAGAACGCGACATCGTGGCCCCAGCCTAGATGATAACGTATACGCAGGTGGCGCGAAAGGGTCCGATGGTCTCAGTAACCACGGAAGCCGTAAGACGCGTTACAAGAGCCCCCCTCTCTGGGAAGATGAACGCCACCCCAATATGGAACGGGGTGAACAATCGGGATCACGGGCTGTCCGTGTTTTGCTAGAGAACATGAAACTGTCAGAAAACAGCCCGTTCCCCAGTATACGCAGAAGGCACCACGCCGAGCATCTGGGCCAGGGCTTGGTTCCTCAACTGTCGGACCAGGAACCCTGCATCTACCAGGTCATTGACGAGGAGGCCCGTATCCGCAAAGGTCGCAATGGCCGTCGCTGACAGACCTTGGTCCCCCCGCAGTCGGATCAGAGGAAGCCCGCGACTACCGACACTGACGATGAGGATGAACACCCTCGATGCCCTCCTATTTCCCCTTGTTTCCGCAGAGACCGCAAGGTGCCATTGTCGTCAGATCTCGGTTCCTCAGCAGTCGGACCCAGAAACCCCGTGACTACGAAGAAATTTTACGAGGAAGCCTAACGGCAGGGCTACACATCCCCACAGCAAGACTTTGCAGCAATTGGCATAGAAGTAATCAGCCGGCTCCTGTATACACTCTATAAAGTTACTGTAGTCTGTGTGGTGTGTGTTTGTAGTGTTGAGCAGGACTTGTGTTTCAGACTAACGGTGGGGTTTTTTTGTTTGTTTGTCGAGGTATATCTGAGGCACAGCGTGACTACGTATCACGGCCCCCAAACACTTGCACTGCGCGATTCCCACGATTGTCGTAAGAGACCTGTTGTTAACAGATAACACGATTCCTACATTTACACATTTGAATACTGACGCTCTGCAGTGGTTGTTCGTTTAGCAACCTTTTGGTTCCCTGCCCCTATATAAACCCTGGGAACATTGTCCATTGGTTGTCTCACATCCCTTGCGATTGTCTTACGCCGAAGTGACATTGCGCCATGCAGAAACCAGGCAACGCATCCCAGCCCTTCCTGGCAGTGCAAATTAATCAAGGGATTCCCAGGATTGTTGCGAACAGCGATCAGTTGGAAACTGACAGTGTCCTAACCTCTGTCAGCGACTCAACCCGGAGGAGTTAAAATGAAGAAGCATCCCGGCCCCTCTACGCCAATTTCAGCTTACCTAGCCGGAGGAGTGGATATGGAGTAGCGTCCCGGCCCTTCCCGGCAGTGCAAATTAATCAAGGGATTCCCAGGACTGTTGCGAACCTCGACCAGACGGAAACGGCCGGTTTCCTTGAAACTGACAGTGTCCTAAACCCTGTCCGCCCCTCACCCTGGAAGAATGAACATAGAGTGCTGTATGACTAATGTCATGATGCATATACCTGGGACTTGTGACAAGTACAGGTGTAGGGATTGTGACATAGTACTCACGGGGTACAAAAGAGGGGACCCTGGTTTAGAGCAACACATTTGGAAGGGAAAAGGAGAGTGTCGGTACATCAGGGCGAAGTACTTGGGTCGTGAAAAGGAGCTTCTCGTTCTACAAGGAAAGATACGGTTCCAGAAAGGATACATAGCATTCCCCGAGTTCATGTTGTACTCCAAAGGCAAGTACGTTAACATCGATGGGACCGACCACTGTTACGTGTGCTCATGTACATCAGCTGAACCCCATTATATCGCAATCTCAATTCAACCCTGAAGGCTCTGAAACTGAACGTTTACATAGATGATGCGCTTTTGTTCACAGGACCCAATTATCAGTTGGTGTTACCCAGAGACTACAGTGTACTGGGGATGCGTGCTAACATGTACCACCTTCCGGGTACATTTGACAGTCACAAATGTGCAGCGTGTGGAATCGGCATGGAATTATTTGTGCAGAATGACACCTCACTGGGCGAGCACATATATCACGCGGATATTGCAGGCGTACACTGTCCGTACCTCGCACACATGTTCAAAAATCGAGAACACGAGTGGATGCTCATAATCGGTAAGGAACGCTGCAGAAAGGGTTTTATCTCGTTCCCGGAAAGCAACTGCACTTACGGGTACACTACAATCGGCGGCGTGAACCGCTGCATCATCTGCAGCGCCGAGTCCATCCAGGGGCTGTACCTAACCAGTGAGGGGCATCACCCGCGGTGTGTTGAAATGAAAAGATCACTTCAGTCGCAGTTGAGGTGTACCCTACTATTACGTGACACCAGTTTGGTAACATTGTTCAACCAGGGTACAACAGAGACCCTGATTTAGATCGAGAACACATTCGGAAGGGAACGAGAGTGTTGGTACACCAAGGCAAAGTACAGGGGCAATGTTGCTGTGCCAATGAGCCACTATCATCAAGTGGTTTGTGACTAACTAAGCACGGATCCAATGTCGTAATAAAGAAATCATGTAAACTAACGTTCTTGTGTCATAGTCTTTTGAACTCTGTCGATTAACCCCCCTTGTCCCTGAGAGGTGTCACACTCTCTCAGCTAGGGTTAGGGTTTAGCTCAGCCGTTGTGTAGTGGATAACTCTCAAAATGAAAATCGCACAAAGTCCCCTGGAACCCGTTGTCGATGAAAATAAAGCCTCAGAGGGATCTAGAGATGAAGTCAAAGGGCTGGACGGTGAGACCAAGCGACTTGTGGAATGTTTCCTGGAAGACTTCACGGGACTTGCTAGATTACCAAGGAGTGAGGACCAAGTCCTGTTTACAATGAACAAAGTCGTGGGTAGTTTACTCAAGAAACACAAGCTTGCATTCAATGGTAAGTTGTAATGGTGAGTGTTGAGTTGGGCTGAGGTTCTGATATCGGTTGAAAGGGTTCGTAATGGGGTTACGATTGGTCCTATAGGTATGATCGAGGACCTCTCATTGGATGACAGAGGAGATCTACGCTGTGTAGGCGCCGTGGCCACTCGTCTCTTCGAAGACAGGATTACCAACTGGGCAAGAGTAGCTAGCCTGTTAGCGTTTGGTGCCGGTATGTAGTCACCTGGCCGAGAAGGGCCGAAGGGACTGTGTGAAACAAGTGGGACACGAGATATCCACTTATCTACTGACTCGCCAGAATGAATGGATGCTGACTAACAACTCATGGGTGAGTACTGATTATTGTCGCGGGCGTCTGCGTGTCGTGAACAAGCCTTGGTCACTCTCACTGTGTGTTTTATTACAGAACGGATTTGTGGAGTTCTTTGGAGAAGCGTGCCCCGATTCCACACCGAACACGGTCACCCTAGTTAAATATTGTATAGTGGCAACGTTGACCCTGTGGACTATGCAAGTTTGGGCTTCAATTTAAACCAATTGGGAAAAGCCTTTGTTGATTCTCCAATCAACGTTACGATTATGGATCTCACCTGACCAAGATCTGTGGATAATCCCTCCCCTTAAACAATTCTATAAACACAACCACAGTACGCTCGAACTGCCAGACTCATCCTCATAGGCAAGATGGAGCAGCTGTCACGGAAATACAGAATGGCAAACTACGTAATGAGAAATAAGGCAACCTTTTACAAACTGCTGGCAGCTGTGCAAACCCACGAGGCTCTGACATGTGACCAAAGAGATGGGTTCAAACGGAAGTTACCAACCCCATGCCACCCTGAGATGCTGGTCAATGTAATGTGGCAGTACCTCACTGCTAAGGTAGCGTGGAATGTTCTGGTGTGCATACTTCAAAGCCAGGACACCAAGTTCAAAATAACCGATCTCGAGGAGGAGCAGATCCTCGCTGAGTTTCTGTCCCGTCGGGTCTGCGGTAGAAGCTCCAACAGGCGCTCTGTCAAGAATGCACTACGGAGCCTCGGCGAAGATGATTTGGAAAGAGGGAAAATTTTGCTGTCATGGGAGATCACCGAGGAGTTCACAGGTTTACCCTACGGACGTATTGAGCACATGCACAAATGGAGCCTCAAGTCTGAGGTTGTGAGAAAGTACAAGGACAGAGCATTGTGCCTGATCTGTCTGATCCTAAATCAAATTGAGAAACTTGACATGGCAGTCATGGCACGCATGTAAACTTGGGTCCCGTTCAGCACTTAGAGTACACATTTGATCTCTCTAGTTGCATTGTATGGTCATAGGGGACCGGTCGTTAACCCCTGTTTGTGGAAAATCATTAAAAAAAAGAAGAACCCTTTTCATGTGTTGTCTTTTCATTTACAGGAGGTTGTATGGTGGCTATACTAACGGATCATGACATAGGTTGTGTCAAAAGAGACCTTGGAACCGAAGCTTCACAATGCTCGTGCATGATGAACACTGGTGGGTTAAGGGCAAGGCGGACTGGCTAAATGCCGCAATGATAGCGGCTCCAATGATGATTGTGTTCGGGTTGGTGTTGATCACTCACAGGATCCGCAGTGGGTGGTCATCGTCCCATATCTACACACCGTGTATGCCTGTATATTCGCATTACGAACCTGTGTACGTTCCCACAACGTGCGCCTTTGACAAGACCATGAGTGTCGTTAACCGACCTGATGCCGATGACCATGGCATCCGCGCTACTGACTCTTCAGTGATCGGAGTTGTGGAAAGGGGTATGTGTGACGTAGCTTCCTACACCAGAACTGTGTGTTGCTTGTGTACTCACTCACTGCATCCTCAACAGAACCCGAGAGACCAAGAGGTGAGGGACAAACAGAGGCTTCCTGAAGAAACACAGAGCCCTTCTGAAACCTGGTCTTCCCGTGAACACTCTTCGTATGAACACTCATTATTTTAGTGTGTGTTTGGGACAATAAAGCTGACACATGTGTACATCTGGTTGTTTAATGCAGTTTACACTCACACCTCGGTCAAACGCAGTCTGGAACATCTGCTCCTTCTGTTACATAGTACATGCATGTGATGCAATCCGTACATAAAAGCAATAACGGCCACCACTATCACCATAGCCGTGCTCCATATGCACCGCTCTCTGTCAGTGAGGGTTATGACTGCGTGGTACAGAGTGGTGTGATTGGGAAATGCCGACACGAACTCGGACATGGTTATGCTCCAGCACACAGCCTGGTGAGGCGTAGAGCGGTTTCGGCTGAAGCTCTTTTTGCACTTCTCTTGTTGTCCCCACGGTCTGCAGTGTAAGAATGTATGAACAATGTCACGATATGTCGGTGTTTCATTATGAACATGTACAGGAGGCACGACACAACACCTACCTATCACACGTATGAGGACGTCGCCTTTGCAGTTCTCCAAGGTAACGGTGACACTACAACAGCAGACGTACAGGCCAGTTGAATCCTTTCCCTGGTCAGTGTATGACGGTAAAGACCATTTGTTCTTCTGACATAGTTCCTGGAACAAAGGCTGTGTGTTGGTGTTACGCATCCCAGATTTTTGTATACGGAAATAACGTAGGATAGTAAAGGGTAACTCACTTGCAGTTGTCCAATGAAGTTCTCGCTGTATCCACTGCCATTCTGAGACACATTTGTGATGTCTCGCCTAGAGGTGTCGTCAACTTCCTTCAAGAGCCCCATAAACGCTTGCGCAGCTTGGAGGCTGGCAGCTTTCTTTGTGTTACCAGTCCCCCTAGCTTCAAGGTTATCGTCACAGGAGAGTTTCACTTTGGCATCGAATCTGGGATTATGACAGGGTCCGCGTGACATCGTTTTGTATAGCACTGTGCACTTGTTAAGATCGGCGTATTCTTTCAAGATCACGCACCAATTTACAAATGTGAAAGCCATGGTTTAGTCAGGACAGTGCAATGTGTTAGTGAGACTGTAAAGCCTGTCTGGTAGGACACAACCACACGTTGCCAGAGGGTACGGGGATATGATTACTCTACCCATCAGACACACACACACACACACACACACACACACACACACACACACACACACACACACACACACACACACACACACACACACACACACACACACACACACACACACACACACACACACACACACACACACACACACACATCCCTCCCTATGTGTAGACATCTACCGGATGGACAATTGAACACGGATTGTCCCACCGTGCGGTCGGACAATCCACGGTCGGACAATCCACGGTCGGACAATTGAACACGGATTTCCCTACAGTGGATCGAATGTGGTCGGACAATCCACGGTTGGACGTTTCAAGCTCCATAGCCCTATTGTTGGTCTAGACCATCCTTACCTCACTCCCCTGTCATGGGATTTTTCAAGGATATAAAGCAGTGTGGCTCCCCACAACACGGCACACTGCTCCTTTCCACTCACGGCAACAGGTCCTACAGTCTTTATTCTAACAGTCATGGTCATGAAGTATCTTACGATGGGGGTCCGATGGCGTCTTCCTCCACAGGATCACATCAACCTCAACCATGACAAGGCCTAGCGTTGGCATATGAGCAGATGGACATGCTCTCCTTTGCTTGAAGACGAACAGCATTTGACCGTTATCTGCGCAGAGGTTGATAGTGACATTATCGCAGGTTACATTCAAGATACACTACATGTGATGAAAAGTCTATGGGTAGATCCGAAAATTAATTCAATGAAATTGAATGTCTTTGATGAGCTGCTGGGGAACAGCTCACTGCGGTTTGGCGATGTCAACAGATATAGCGTGATGTACACAGACATTACACCAGGATATAGTTTCTACAACCACGTGATTGCAACAAAGTCATCGGTGTCGATGCAAAAATGGTGCAAGATGCGTGATCCCATCGTTGCAGATGACAAGACGTCGTTTACGCTGTGCTGTACTCATGTAAGTTCCTCGACGTCAACCGTTTTTACAACAACTTTGTTTGTAGTGTTTTTATGTCATGTGTTTCTGTACATCCCCAGACACCACACAGTGTAACTGTGATAGTCCCAGGGTCTAAAACTCTAGGAGGTGCAACCCGGCTGATACACGTGCATTGTGACGAGCCTCAAAGGATATACGACTTGATGAAGAAGTATAACCTGGCATGCTCCAACATCTGGGACTCCACAGTAGCCTTGTCAGCGAGACATCCTTGTACAGCACTGGTTGACCACCGCATGAAGATCGTTAATGTGAACATCATCTCCCAGAGCGACCCCTTCGGTGAAGAGCCCCGGGTGTCCACTTTCTACCACAACCTGAAACACACGCGAATTGCAACCAAGCGCAATGTACTGAGACACAAACCCTTACAGATTGCCTGTCAAAGTCCTGCCTGCATTATCTATACCAGTTGCTCTGTACTACAACGATCCAATGACCAGCCTTGATGATGTCATCAAGGAGGATGGTCGATTCGGTCCACGTGTCGAGTACCATGACACAGCCAGTGATATTGTTGACGATGATTGTTACGCCCTCTGGTGGCTCGTAGCTGGACATAACATAAATGCAACAGGTCTGAATAAGTGAGGGTGCAATCACACAAAACACAAGACCAGATATAAGATAAAGACAGTATTTATTTAGACAAAGCAACACAGGGATCAACAAGGACTAACAGTGGCACCAAAGAAAAAGAACACAAAGAAATCCCCCCCCCTTTACAGGTGCGTAGCACCCAAAAGTACAGCGGGTGGTGCTCACTCTAACCTGAGATATTAACAAGCAGTAAACCTACGTGCGTGTGATATGTAGACCCCGGAGTATCTAACCTGTCCTTGTAGTCCCTGTGCGCACAACAAACAAAGTCAACAAAGACAAAAGACAAAACAAAAGTAGGATGCTACAACTTAAACAACTACTGGTAAAAACTAACTCAAGACACCAGCAAACATCAGGACCAAACAAAACAATCATCGCTCTGACACAGCTCACCACAAAAGCCTCCTCTCGCCAACAAAACAAACACAGGACTATTTAAAGGGGAAGGGTTGACGAGAGATCTGTCACAGGTGGGGTGATTGGAAGATTGGATGCAGGTGAGATGAGCGGCCATGATGCTTCTTCTTCTGGCCACTTCACTGGCACGTCCTGCCCGAGAGCTCCCCCTTCCAGTCACTGGAGGCATCACCAGTCTATAAGGATGTGGGAACAAAACAACAACACAAGACAGAACACAACACATGTATACATACAGGACATACAGAACACTGTCCGTAACAATGATCCTAAAAACATGACGGAGTTGGAGGATACCTTCATCCTTACAGGTAAGACCACGATTTTAGATAATCTGTAAAAAGGTTATGGCTTCGAAGTAGGATATCGTACTAAACCTCTGTCCTCCTTAGGTCCGTCTAGTGACCCAGAAGAGGAAGAAGTAGAAGAAGAAGAAGAAGAAGAGGAACAAGAGACAACCTTGATCTGCTATTGCTGCTGGGGTGACGGTGAAATGATACTTAGCTGTGGACACGTGTGCTGTTCAGTATGTAAAATTTTCTTGGAAGAACGGCGGTTGCCATGCGGTGTGTGCAGAACGCCACCCACCTCCTTCAAAAAAGTGCACATACCGGAGGGTTTCCAATATACATGCAACACATGCTGCGAAATCAAAGGCTGGGTAGCGAACTGTGGACACTTGATATGTGTGGCTCACAATACCAAATGTCCTGTATGCAATGATTTCATCACTAACCTTCAAAAAGTGTTCAATTGAATGATGGGATAGAACTGCTTGATATCGTGGTGGGTGTGCATGTATATCGTCTTGGTGAACGTGATGCGTCTTGTCCTTCATTGTACGAGTATTCAGAGAAATAAACAGTTACCCTTGGTGTACATAACGTGTCCTTTATTCATTCGATTTGCAAACACAAGTCAAACCCTCCTTAACATACGTAGGTAACGAGTCACACTTTGTTGTCGATTAAGACAATCCGCCCGGTGTCAATGGTAGCTACAGTATCAGTAGTTGTGGAGCTGGAGAAGGTGGGGCCTTGACACGCACCATCTGATGCATGTACAAAGACATTTGTGGGTGGCTGGAACTGTGTCCGCGGTACATTTGTGAGGTTGTACACGTACAAACCTGCAACCTTGACAACTACCAGATAGTACCATCTCTCAGTCTCACGTCTGGCTACAACGATGACATACAAACGTTCGTTAGTGTATTCGTTTCCATACACCTCGTGATCCCCGCCAGGGGTACAAAATATAAGGATTGTACATTTGAGTCTTTCGGAGATGTGTTTCATCTGTAAGCAATGACATTCGCTCTGTTTGATTTCAGAAGAAGTCTCGATTTCCTGCAACACTTGAAATAGAACACTGACAGGGTTCTGATGTCCTAGTTGGACTACACAGACCTCCTCGGGCCTATCCAGGTAGTGTTTAGAAATGTACTCGGGGATTGGTGTCCTGAGACGGCTGTGATCGCCAGCGTGGTCGATTTCAAAGGCATCGCGCAATGCGAGTCCATGCCATTGGACCTCACTTTGACCACGTTGTTGTATCACTTGACAATTTGTTGTTGTATCACAATTTTCCTCCTCTTTGACATTCTGTACTTCAGTGTCGAGTTTCGCCTCTTGTTTTTTTAACTTGATACCGGACCCACAGCGGGTAGATGGGTGAAGAATACGACGCTTTCTGCTTGACTTTCCCTCAGTGAAATCCATCGGTTCCTGTTCCGACCTCAGGGTTTGTATGATGTCGCGTATATGACGCTCATACTCTTCAAAAAAGAAACTTTCCCCAGATGTGTCCATGTGTGGTTCATCATTGGACATGTCCACGTGTTGCGCTGGGTCAATCCTAATACATTGGTTAAGCACCAGCCTTATCCTTTCCAACGAGACCTCTTTTTGTGCCATGATTTTAGCTACCACTCGGTCACCATCGACACCGAATAACTGTTTTAGCGAACGTAATTCATTCTCGTGTGTCACTAAGTCCTTGGTAGCCTTCTCCATGTCGTTATTGAGCGCGCTTATGGTTTCAAAGAGGCCAGCTTCCTCGGTTTCCAACTGTGATATTTTCTGTTCAAGTTTCGACATAATGGTCTGGTGACATGCCAGCTTGTCCTTTGTATCTTCCACCTGACCCAGAGCTGTCGCAAGGTCATTCGTGAGTGTAACATTGACCTCGTTCACAGCAAGCATCTGCCTTTCATGCCGACTGTGCAGGTGGTCCCTAGCTTCCATAGTCTTGAGCTGCAATCTCAATTCATCTTGTATCCTTTTATGGTCCTGCTGCATCCCTCTATGTTGTAGCTGCGTATTCTCCCTTTCCTCGTTGAGTATGCATAACTGCTTGGTTACATGTTCGCATTTCTCCTGCCACTTGGTCTTTTCTGTCAGCGTGAGTGTGCTCATAGATTGCATCATATCCTGATGTGAGGTTACCAACATTTGGCATCTTTCCTGTGACTCGACCAGGCTAGTTTCAGCCTCTCTGAGCTTCGTGTCACTCTTATCCATGCATGACTCTGCAACCCGAGCCTGGTGTTCCATATTGTTACATTTGAGTTTCAGACTGTCCATAAGCGCACGTACCGTCGAGATTTCACGCTCGGCAGACAGTATGTATGCCTCGCGTTGACCTTTGATCGCGGGAACGAGGGCACGTGCCACACAGAGTACAAGGTCCCATGGCACCTTCATCTCCTCGACGCGTACAGACGTTAGACAGTGTGGTCCTTGTGACAATCTCCGGATAGCATTCTCTAGGGTCTCGAATTCTGGTGTCTCCTTGGTGTCCTCGACTAAACTCAACAGACTCTCCAGGACAGGTTTCAAATCACTGATTGCGATAGATTGCATCACATCCTGATGTGAGGTTACCAACATTTGGCACTTTTCCCGTGACTCGACGAGGCTAGTTTCAGCCTCTCTGAGCTTCGTGTCACTCTTATCCATGCATAACTCTGCAAGCCGAGCCTTGTGTTCCATATTGTTACATTTGCGTTTCAGACATTCCATAAGCGCACGTACCGTCGAGATTTCACGCTCGGCAGACAGTATGTATGCCTCGCGGTGACCTTTGATCGCCGGGACCAGGGCACGTGCCACACCGAGTACAAGGTCCCATGGCACCTTCATCTCCTCGACGCGTACAGACGTTAGACAGTGTGGTCCTTGTGACAATATCCGGATAGCATTCTGTAGGGTCTCGAATTCTGGTGTCTCCTTGGTGTCCTCGACTAAACTCAACAGACTCTCCAGGACAGGTTTCAAATCACTGATTGCGGTGGGTATACTACCCCACATGCACTTCAGCGCCTGGTCTGCGCGTTTGACCTGTTGTGCGCTTTTTATGAACCCACACTCTCCAAACGTCTCCCATAGACCAGTCCCAAGTCTACGGATGACGATATCGTAACAGCCACACAATTCCATGGCAAGGTCGAATCCTATGACGTCCCGGGCTTGACGATCCATTGATACCGATAAGTAGAGGTCCCAGAACCTGTGTTTGTCGACAACTTGACTGTCTGTGCTACAGCCGAGTCTCTGGCGGTATCTGGACGCTTTCTGCCACGACCACCAGCCTGGATCGGGGTCTTCTTTGACATTTTCCCCGATCTTTCTAGCTCGCCTCTCTTCTTGTTCTCGGTCTCCTCTTCCAGTGTACCTCGAGAGGCTTTGACTTGGTCTACGTCTTTCTCGCTCCTGCGCTCCCCCTTCTTGGCCCCAGTAGCATCTTGATCGGTTCTCCCACCACGAGGCAATCTGGTCCTCTCTCGCTCTTTTGTCACATGGTGACACGAGTCTCGGGCTTTGGGTGTAGTCACATTGTTCTTTTCGCTCTCTCCCTTGTTCGCCCTCCCACCTTTCGAGGTCCCGTTTTTCTTCACAACTCGAGCTGTAGATCCTACGATGACTGAGGCAGTGTCTGTGTTCCGGGTTCCGGACTCGAGGATCACGCTCTGCACTCCGTCCATCGCTGGTTTCTCGGGGAACCGTAGCGCACAGAGTGGTGCATAGTCCACCCAGGAGCAACCTGTCTATCTGCAACACAGCCGAGACCCTCTTGGGCTCCGGGTCACACGCCTCGGGCGAGATGCGATAGGCGTAGCCGCAACGTTGACACAACTCCTCCTCGTCGCGACTACTCGACTGTATGTCAACTCTCAACGCCGCAGAGAGGTCATCTAGCTCGCGCGACCAACGGTCTAGCGCTCCGCAACACAGGGCCGTGAGTATAACTGCCCAGTAGGGAGCCTGTATAACGTCTTTGACGGAAGAGCATCCGGAGCCTCTGGTCAACTCCAAGCCCCCGTACATGATCCTTACCCGTAGCCACTGACCCGAAGATGGGTCCGACGGCTCCGTGTGGTGGTTAACAGTTACACGTGTGAGATCGTTGTCAGAGTTCAGCTCCCACAATAAACAGGTCCCCCAAACCGCGTGTCGCGGATCTGGCAACGTGAGGATCTCGCGCTGATCGTCCCGGAAACGGATCCGCAACTGCTCAAGGGTCAGCCTACTCTGCTCATGTAAGACCCTAAATGCAAGCGGAGCACCGAGTGTGGACAGCGTATCGCTCACCAGTTCCGAGGCCGTATCTGTATCTGGGGTGTAGGATGAAACGAAGGTGCGCACGTTACGGTCTAGGCAGGCGTAGATCTTCCACACGAGCACCTCGGGTTGGTGTCCACGAAACGCGTCTCCCGTGAAAGTGTAGGTGGCCATATCAGATGGGGTGTACGTCTTCGCCCAAGCCAAGGGCACGCTGGCAAGATGCCTGATCTGTTTCACCTTGTGGCCCTTGGGGTCAGTGTACGTGTCAGAAAAGTGTTTGGCTGTAACGAGGCCGTAGCTGTCTCCGCCATACGTGTATACGCCCCGGAGAACGATATAACACGTGCCGAGGGTCACAGCCGACTCAATGGGTATACGGAAGATCCCGTCGAGCCCGGGTTTCGGTACAGACACAGACATCGGTATCCTTTTTTCAATGTCAAACATTTGCACCCAGGTGTACTCTACGCGATCTATAACATCTACATCATCGAACCTCACGGTTACGTGTCGCGTAGAGCTCCAGTCACCTCTCTGACAACGTTCCATGATCAGCTGCTCTAGTGCGGGAAGGACACCCCACCTCTTGCCTGAATGGCGACTTTAAATCAATACAAGACCTGCGTTTGATAGAGCAATAGTTTTATTTCCGTGTCACAAACAAGGATACACAGTAAACCAATAATTAATATGTCATCAAGTGCTTTACACAACATTGACAGTCCCAAGTCATTCATCTTCGACGACAGCTTTAGGTCTCTCATTCTCCACGGTCTCATCTTCCAATATACCCTGGTCCTCGGCCACGTCACGTTGCACCGACTCAGAGCACCGATCGTCCTGGTCTGAGCACCCACTCTCCTCTTCGCAGTCATTGTCATCCGAGTCTTGGCCACAGTCGGAATCGACGTCCCCGATCTCGAGCATGTAGCTGCGTGTGGTATTGCATTCGAAAGCCTCCATGTACAATACATCGCTCACATCCTCATCGAGCGCCATCACGCTCCCGCCAGCCTCGACCGTGGTTTTGTCAAACACGGAGGGCTCCACGGTGTCTCCGGGAGGCTGCTGCGAGGCAGCGGTTTCATCCACACTCGCGGATTCCTGTTGGGTGTCATTGTTGTACACTTTCATAATTTCTGTGACGACCCTGTCGCTTCTCCCTAGTCTGTTTGTGATGATCAAGTACAGGTAGAGGTTATTGTTGCCACCAACGAAGCCTTGCCGAGCGTGTCGTGCTCCTGCCTCGTCGCAGTGTTTAGCTCCGTAATGTGCACACATGATGTCCTTCAATTTAGCAAAAGGCATAGTGTGGACGGCCTGAAACAGCGCCACGTCCCCACGACCTGAGGTAGGTTCGGTCATACCCTCTCCCACCCCCTCTCACTCTCTCAGTGAGATCGGGCCGGGTCAATCCGATTCAGAGACCGTTGGATGTGCACATTACACAGCGCGCTTGGAGCGTTTCCATGTCCACTAGTACTTCGGAAAATATGGGTTGTTTGCATTTCATACAGGACGTGTACATCTGTTTCATATCGGTGAACGTGCAAGTGTTCACAGATCCGGTACTGAGCGGCACACTTATCGTAGGGGCGGCGCAGCAGGAGGACCCGAATTTCATCTGTTCAAAGTCAAACTCCACGTCAATGTTTCTCGGGTTGCCTTTCACCTCGGACGAGTGGAACGTCTGATTCTTTAGACATCTCGAGCACCTCAGGTCCCCCTCTTCACAGGGAGGCTGGGCGCTGGGTTGTCCGGGTACGAGGAGTATCTTCTTGTGATTGTGGTCAACCCAGTTTATGTGACAGTTTAGCACTGCGTAGAGCAGCATCTGACACTCGCGCTTTAGCTTACTCAGCTTCTGGAAATGCTCGCTGTGGATTATATCGACGGCTTCGCGTAATTCTGGTAGGCATGCTGCGGCCATCTCCAGTGGCTGATCCGTTGTATACGCAAGAGCTAGCTTGTAGTAACAACTCAGGCCCCATTCGGAATTGAGTGTAAGCATTGGGTACCCTACGGTTTTCACCACCTGGAAGGCTCTTATGAGTTTTGCGTAGTACGATTTCTTCCTCGTGGTAAAACTGAACCTTGACCATCTTATCGAATCCTTCCCGTTTCGGCTGCCTTCAACGGGCCGCGAGGAAGGTGTATTGGTCCCGTGCGGTTCACTCGTCGTCCTTCCCCAAGCGCTCTTGCGTTTGTCCGCGCGCACCAAAGACAGTTTGCGTTTCTCGGAGATTGCCTTAGCTCTCAGTCTTGGTTCCGGAACCACGCTGCCACCGTGGGCTACGGGAGCTCTGGTCTTCGAACGCAGACTGAGAGAGCGACCCTCTTCTCGGTCTTGAGCGGGAGGGGGGCATTCGCTCATGGGTAATACGAAAAATCTGTTGAGCGGTTCCTCGGTTGGAAGGTCCCTCGGTTGGACAACACGTCCGCAGGACGATCCCTCAGTGAGAAAGCATAACATCTGTGCTCTGATCTCACGCAACTTATCTGATGACTCCTCCTCATTTATAATTAGGTCCTCCTTTTGGTACCTATAAAAATCAGCTAGGAGAGCCAGTCTGAGCACAACTTCACAGTCCTGCATCTGAGCCACCTCATTCTTACTTGGCAGCACTGCACTGGAACCTTGGACTAGGCTCAATGACAGATCGTCCCATAGCTCCAAACAGAATTTGTAAGCCTCTCTGCAGTCCGCGATCTTTGTCTTAGACGTCAACAGCTTCACAAGTTTTGCCTGGATTCGGTGAGCGGATCCGCTCTCTCGCTGTTTAGAATGGCAAACTGTGTGAAGACACTCCAAGTAAGCCTGCCAAAGGATGGATTTTGCATAGCTACGGGCCCACACGATTCCGGTATCCTCTACCCCTGTCCAGCTAAACCCTTCGCTCCGGTGCTTCTCAACTCTCCTGTGGTGTTGCATCTCTATTGCTCGAGTCTCTTCCCAAACAAGATTCTGAAAGTGCACGCAGAGCACCTGGGTCACTTCCTAGCGCTACAGAGTGTGCCTCCTGTAAACGAAGAGTTCGAACGGACTCTGTTTCTGGGCCTGTGCAGATTGTTCACGCGGGAGAAGGTCCTCTGCGTGTATGAGAATACCCTGAATGACGAAGCTCTGCGTGAAGAAGTTACCGATGTAGCCTCAAAGGAATGGGGGGAAAATGACCCCCACCCAAAGGTCTTTGCCAACTTCCGCAAAGACACAGGTCAACAAATCCTGTCTTTACTGAGTGGGTTACTGGAGCTGTTCGACGTGGATGACCTGCGCGACAATGACATAACATGGGATCTTGGGGCAAAGCCTCAACACATGATATTCTTATACCTGATTCAGCTGCAGGCTATATTTGTGAGCAGTCACATCAAGGACAGGGATCTTGCTACCGTCATGAGTGTCGCCTCGGCGCCTTTCCTGGAGTCTAACTTTGGCGACCCCATCTGCGCCGCAGCTCTGGTGAAGCCAATGTTCATTCCCTACTATGTTCAACAAGGGGGGAAGAAACCCAGAAAAGGTGGAGCCGAGCAGGACCCTGACCCAAAGTTGAAATGCTACAGTTTGTTCACAGGTTACGAACTGGACAACACGGGGTCTAACGTGTCAAGCGGGATGGATATGACTCTCAGCTGGACCGAGCACAGTGTACTGCAACGTATGCAGAGTTGCAAGCTCGTAGAAAAGGAGACCAAAAAGCTTTGGTTTGTTGCTCCCCAGATGGGTGACAGGGTGCAAATGTCCAGGGAATCCGGTTTGAAAATGATGGGAGGGCAGACGGGTGAAAAAACCCTGAAGATCTGCTCCTACCTGATGTCGGATAGCATAATGGCGTACATTCAGTGTGCCGTATTCGGGACGATTTCCAACATGCTACCCTGTCACGCAAACAGCGACTTCACCCAGGACGTGATGAGCTCCATCAAAGGTTCTATGTCGACGTTCTCGGACGTGGTTCGTCACCAGAGCATAAACCTGATGTCGAAGCTGCAAGCCATGAGAGATACAGAAAACTGTCTCTCCGTCATCGGGGTAGGTTTCAATGGACAGGATAGGGGTCAAACGCTCAACTTTGGTAGAGTCTTCACTGGCCCAGATGACAAGAGACCCCCTCCTGTTCAGGGGAGACTTGGGGTTTTCACTTCAGTGGCACTGGGGATCGGGAGCAACACCATGACGAAGACAATGTTGAACATTGCCCTAACACAGGACTCTCTGATCGATCTCCGCGGTATACTGTCTATGGGGCACAGTCCCGTAGGGGCTAAAAAAATGGTCACGGATTCATTCTTTTACGGCCGGTACCACCACATGTTTAACAACGGGGAAATTACAGAGGACGCGTACAGACGTTAGACAGTGTGGTCCTTGTGACAATATCCGGATAGCATTCTGTAGGGTCTCGAATTCTGGTGTCTCCTTGGTGTCCTCGACTAAACTCAACAGACTCTCCAGGACAGGTTTCAAATCACTGATTGCGGTGGGTATACTACCCCACATGCACTTCAGCGCCTGGTCTGCGCGTTTGACCTGTTGTGCGCTTTTTATGAACCCACACTCTCCAAACGTCTCCCATAGACCAGTCCCAAGTCTACGGATGACGATATCGTAACAGCCACACAATTCCATGGCAAGGTCGAATCCTATGACGTCCCGGGCTTGACGATCCATTGGGTTCGCAGTCTCCGTGCGATACCGATAAGTAGAGGTCCCAGAACCTGTGTTTGTCGACAACTTGACTGTCTGTGCTACAGCCGAGTCTCTGGCGGTATCTGGACGCTTTCTGCCACGACCACCAGCCTGGATCGGGGTCTTCTTTGACATTTTCCCCGATCTTTCTAGCTCGCCTCTCTTCTTGTTCTCGGTCTCCTCTTCCAGTGTACCTCGAGAGGCTTTGACTTGGTCTACGTCTTTCTCGCTCCTGCGCTCCCCCTTCTTGGCCCCAGTAGCATCTTGATCGGTTCTCCCACCACGAGGCAATCTGGTCCTCTCTCGCTCTTTTGTCACATGGTGACACGAGTCTCGGGCTTTGGGTGTAGTCACATTGTTCTTTTCGCTCTCTCCCTTGTTCGCCCTCCCACCTTTCGAGGTCCCGTTTTTCTTCACAACTCGAGCTGTAGATCCTACGATGACTGAGGCAGTGTCTGTGTTCCGGGTTCCGGACTCGAGGATCACGCTCTGCACTCCGTCCATCGCTGGTTTCTCGGGGAACCGTAGCGCACAGAGTGGTGCATAGTCCACCCAGGAGCAACCTGTCTATCTGCAACACAGCCGAGACCCTCTTGGGCTCCGGGTCACACGCCTCGGGCGAGATGCGATAGGCGTAGCCGCAACGTTGACACAACTCCTCCTCGTCGCGACTACTCGACTGTATGTCAACTCTCAACGCCGCAGAGAGGTCATCTAGCTCGCGCGACCAACGGTCTAGCGCTCCGCAACACAGGGCCGTGAGTATAACGGCCCAGTAGGGAGCCTGTATAACGTCTTTGACGGAAGAGCATCCGGAGCCTCTGGTCAACTCCAAGCCCCCGTACATGATCCTTACCCGTAGCCACTGACCCGAAGATGGGTCCGACGGCTCCGTGTGGTGGTTAACAGTTACACGTGTGAGATCGTTGTCAGAGTTCAGCTCCCACAATAAACAGGTCCCCCAAACCGCGTGTCGCGGATCTGGCAACGTGAGGATCTCGCGCTGATCGTCCCGGAAACGGATCCGCAACTGCTCAAGGGTCAGCCTACTCTGCTCATGTAAGACCCTAAATGCAAGCGGAGCACCGAGTGTGGACAGCGTATCGCTCACCAGTTCCGAGGCCGTATCTGTATCTGGGGTGTAGGATGAAACGAAGGTGCGCACGTTACGGTCTAGGCAGGCGTAGATCTTCCACACGAGCACCTCGGGTTGGTGTCCACGAAACGCGTCTCCCGTGAAAGTGTAGGTGGCCATATCAGATGGGGTGTACGTCTTCGCCCAAGCCAAGGGCACGCTGGCAAGATGCCTGATCTGTTTCACCTTGTGGCCCTTGGGGTCAGTGTACGTGTCAGAAAAGTGTTTGGCTGTAACGAGGCCGTAGCTGTCTCCGCCATACGTGTATACGCCCCGGAGAACGATATAACACGTGCCGAGGGTCACAGCCGACTCAATGGGTATACGGAAGATCCCGTCGAGCCCGGGTTTCGGTACAGACACAGACATCGGTATCCTTTTTTCAATGTCAAACATTTGCACCCAGGTGTACTCTACGCGATCTATAACATCTACATCATCGAACCTCACGGTTACGTGTCGCGTAGAGCTCCAGTCACCTCTCTGACAACGTTCCATGATCAGCTGCTCTAGTGCGGGAAGGACACCCCACCTCTTGCCTGAATGGCGACTTTAAATCAATACAAGACCTGCGTTTGATAGAGCAATAGTTTTATTTCCGTGTCACAAACAAGGATACACAGTAAACCAATAATTAATATGTCATCAAGTGCTTTACACAACATTGACAGTCCCAAGTCATTCATCTTCGACGACAGCTTTAGGTCTCTCATTCTCCACGGTCTCATCTTCCAATATACCCTGGTCCTCGGCCACGTCACGTTGCACCGACTCAGAGCACCGATCGTCCTGGTCTGAGCACCCACTCTCCTCTTCGCAGTCATTGTCATCCGAGTCTTGGCCACAGTCGGAATCGACGTCCCCGATCTCGAGCATGTAGCTGCGTGTGGTATTGCATTCGAAAGCCTCCATGTACAATACATCGCTCACATCCTCATCGAGCGCCATCACGCTCCCGCCAGCCTCGACCGTGGTTTTGTCAAACACGGAGGGCTCCACGGTGTCTCCGGGAGGCTGCTGCGAGGCAGCGGTTTCATCCACACTCGCGGATTCCTGTTGGGTGTCATTGTTGTACACTTTCATAATTTCTGTGACGACCCTGTCGCTTCTCCCTAGTCTGTTTGTGATGATCAAGTACAGGTAGAGGTTATTGTTGCCACCAACGAAGCCTTGCCGAGCGTGTCGTGCTCCTGCCTCGTCGCAGTGTTTAGCTCCGTAATGTGCACACATGATGTCCTTCAATTTAGCAAAAGGCATAGTGTGGACGGCCTGAAACAGCGCCACGTCCCCACGACCTGAGGTAGGTTCGGTCATACCCTCTCCCACCCCCTCTCACTCTCTCAGTGAGATCGGGCCGGGTCAATCCGATTCAGAGACCGTTGGATGTGCACATTACACAGCGCGCTTGGAGCGTTTCCATGTCCACTAGTACTTCGGAAAATATGGGTTGTTTGCATTTCATACAGGACGTGTACATCTGTTTCATATCGGTGAACGTGCAAGTGTTCACAGATCCGGTACTGAGCGGCACACTTATCGTAGGGGCGGCGCAGCAGGAGGACCCGAATTTCATCTGTTCAAAGTCAAACTCCACGTCAATGTTTCTCGGGTTGCCTTTCACCTCGGACGAGTGGAACGTCTGATTCTTTAGACATCTCGAGCACCTCAGGTCCCCCTCTTCACAGGGAGGCTGGGCGCTGGGTTGTCCGGGTACGAGGAGTATCTTCTTGTGATTGTGGTCAACCCAGTTTATGTGACAGTTTAGCACTGCGTAGAGCAGCATCTGACACTCGCGCTTTAGCTTACTCAGCTTCTGGAAATGCTCGCTGTGGATTATATCGACGGCTTCGCGTAATTCTGGTAGGCATGCTGCGGCCATCTCCAGTGGCTGATCCGTTGTATACGCAAGAGCTAGCTTGTAGTAACAACTCAGGCCCCATTCGGAATTGAGTGTAAGCATTGGGTACCCTACGGTTTTCACCACCTGGAAGGCTCTTATGAGTTTTGCGTAGTACGATTTCTTCCTCGTGGTAAAACTGAACCTTGACCATCTTATCGAATCCTTCCCGTTTCGGCTGCCTTCAACGGGCCGCGAGGAAGGTGTATTGGTCCCGTGCGGTTCACTCGTCGTCCTTCCCCAAGCGCTCTTGCGTTTGTCCGCGCGCACCAAAGACAGTTTGCGTTTCTCGGAGATTGCCTTAGCTCTCAGTCTTGGTTCCGGAACCACGCTGCCACCGTGGGCTACGGGAGCTCTGGTCTTCGAACGCAGACTGAGAGAGCGACCCTCTTCTCGGTCTTGAGCGGGAGGGGGGCATTCGCTCATGGGTAATACGAAAAATCTGTTGAGCGGTTCCTCGGTTGGAAGGTCCCTCGGTTGGACAACACGTCCGCAGGACGATCCCTCAGTGAGAAAGCATAACATCTGTGCTCTGATCTCACGCAACTTATCTGATGACTCCTCCTCATTTATAATTAGGTCCTCCTTTTGGTACCTATAAAAATCAGCTAGGAGAGCCAGTCTGAGCACAACTTCACAGTCCTGCATCTGAGCCACCTCATTCTTACTTGGCAGCACTGCACTGGAACCTTGGACTAGGCTCAATGACAGATCGTCCCATAGCTCCAAACAGAATTTGTAAGCCTCTCTGCAGTCCGCGATCTTTGTCTTAGACGTCAACAGCTTCACAAGTTTTGCCTGGATTCGGTGAGCGGATCCGCTCTCTCGCTGTTTAGAATGGCAAACTGTGTGAAGACACTCCAAGTAAGCCTGCCAAAGGATGGATTTTGCATAGCTACGGGCCCACACGATTCCGGTATCCTCTACCCCTGTCCAGCTAAACCCTTCGCTCCGGTGCTTCTCAACTCTCCTGTGGTGTTGCATCTCTATTGCCCGAGTCTCTTCCCAAACAAGATTCTGAAAGTGCACGCAGAGCACCTGGGTCACTTCCTAGCGCTACAGAGTGTGCCTCCTGTAAACGAAGAGTTCGAACGGACTCTGTTTCTGGGCCTGTGCAGATTGTTCACGCGGGAGAAGGTCCTCTGCGTGTATGAGAATACCCTGAATGACGAAGCTCTGCGTGAAGAAGTTACCGATGTAGCCTCAAAGGAATGGGGGGAAAATGACCCCCACCCAAAGGTCTTTGCCAACTTCCGCAAAGACACAGGTCAACAAATCCTGTCTTTACTGAGTGGGTTACTGGAGCTGTTCGACGTGGATGACCTGCGCGACAATGACATAACATGGGATCTTGGGGCAAAGCCTCAACACATGATATTCTTATACCTGATTCAGCTGCAGGCTATATTTGTGAGCAGTCACATCAAGGACACGGATCTTGCTACCGTCATGAGTGTCGCCTCGGCGCCTTTCCTGGAGTCTAACTTTGGCGACCCCATCTGCGCCGCAGCTCTGGTGAAGCCAATGTTCATTCCCTACTATGTTCAACAAGGGGGGAAGAAACCCAGAAAAGGTGGAGCCGAGCAGGACCCTGACCCAAAGTTGAAATGCTACAGTTTGTTCACAGGTTACGAACTGGACAACACGGGGTCTAACGTGTCAAGCGGGATGGATATGACTCTCAGCTGGACCGAGCACAGTGTACTGCAACGTATGCAGAGTTGCAAGCTCGTAGAAAAGGAGACCAAAAAGCTTTGGTTTGTTGCTCCCCAGATGGGTGACAGGGTGCAAATGTCCAGGGAATCCGGTTTGAAAATGATGGGAGGGCAGACGGGTGAAAAAACCCTGAAGATCTGCTCCTACCTGATGTCGGATAGCATAATGGCGTACATTCAGTGTGCCGTATTCGGGACGATTTCCAACATGCTACCCTGTCACGCAAACAGCGACTTCACCCAGGACGTGATGAGCTCCATCAAAGGTTCTATGTCGACGTTCTCGGACGTGGTTCGTCACCAGAGCATAAACCTGATGTCGAAGCTGCAAGCCATGAGAGATACAGAAAACTGTCTCTCCGTCATCGGGGTAGGTTTCAATGGACAGGATAGGGGTCAAACGCTCAACTTTGGTAGAGTCTTCACTGGCCCAGATGACAAGAGACCCCCTCCTGTTCAGGGGAGACTTGGGGTTTTCACTTCAGTGGCACTGGGGATCGGGAGCAACACCATGACGAAGACAATGTTGAACATTGCCCTAACACAGGACTCTCTGATCGATCTCCGCGGTATACTGTCTATGGGGCACAGTCCCGTAGGGGCTAAAAAAATGGTCACGGATTCATTCTTTTACGGCCGGTACCACCACATGTTTAACAACGGGGAAATTACAGAGGACGCGTACAGACGTTAGACAGTGTGGTCCTTGTGACAATATCCGGATAGCATTCTGTAGGGTCTCGAATTCTGGTGTCTCCTTGGTGTCCTCGACTAAACTCAACAGACTCTCCAGGACAGGTTTCAAATCACTGATTGCGGTGGGTATACTACCCCACATGCACTTCAGCGCCTGGTCTGCGCGTTTGACCTGTTGTGCGCTTTTTATGAACCCACACTCTCCAAACGTCTCCCATAGACCAGTCCCAAGTCTACGGATGACGATATCGTAACAGCCACACAATTCCATGGCAAGGTCGAATCCTATGACGTCCCGGGCTTGACGATCCATTGGGTTCGCAGTCTCCGTGCGATACCGATAAGTAGAGGTCCCAGAACCTGTGTTTGTCGACAACTTGACTGTCTGTGCTACAGCCGAGTCTCTGGCGGTATCTGGACGCTTTCTGCCACGACCACCAGCCTGGATCGGGGTCTTCTTTGACATTTTCCCCGATCTTTCTAGCTCGCCTCTCTTCTTGTTCTCGGTCTCCTCTTCCAGTGTACCTCGAGAGGCTTTGACTTGGTCTACGTCTTTCTCGCTCCTGCGCTCCCCCTTCTTGGCCCCAGTAGCATCTTGATCGGTTCTCCCACCACGAGGCAATCTGGTCCTCTCTCGCTCTTTTGTCACATGGTGACACGAGTCTCGGGCTTTGGGTGTAGTCACATTGTTCTTTTCGCTCTCTCCCTTGTTCGCCCTCCCACCTTTCGAGGTCCCGTTTTTCTTCACAACTCGAGCTGTAGATCCTACGATGACTGAGGCAGTGTCTGTGTTCCGGGTTCCGGACTCGAGGATCACGCTCTGCACTCCGTCCATCGCTGGTTTCTCGGGGAACCGTAGCGCACAGAGTGGTGCATAGTCCACCCAGGAGCAACCTGTCTATCTGCAACACAGCCGAGACCCTCTTGGGCTCCGGGTCACACGCCTCGGGCGAGATGCGATAGGCGTAGCCGCAACGTTGACACAACTCCTCCTCGTCGCGACTACTCGACTGTATGTCAACTCTCAACGCCGCAGAGAGGTCATCTAGCTCGCGCGACCAACGGTCTAGCGCTCCGCAACACAGGGCCGTGAGTATAACGGCCCAGTAGGGAGCCTGTATAACGTCTTTGACGGAAGAGCATCCGGAGCCTCTGGTCAACTCCAAGCCCCCGTACATGATCCTTACCCGTAGCCACTGACCCGAAGATGGGTCCGACGGCTCCGTGTGGTGGTTAACAGTTACACGTGTGAGATCGTTGTCAGAGTTCAGCTCCCACAATAAACAGGTCCCCCAAACCGCGTGTCGCGGATCTGGCAACGTGAGGATCTCGCGCTGATCGTCCCGGAAACGGATCCGCAACTGCTCAAGGGTCAGCCTACTCTGCTCATGTAAGACCCTAAATGCAAGCGGAGCACCGAGTGTGGACAGCGTATCGCTCACCAGTTCCGAGGCCGTATCTGTATCTGGGGTGTAGGATGAAACGAAGGTGCGCACGTTACGGTCTAGGCAGGCGTAGATCTGCTAAGAGTTCGAACGGACTCTGTTTCTGGGCCTGTGCAGATTGTTCACGCGGGAGAAGGTCCTCTGCGTGTATGAGAATACCCTGAATGACGAAGCTCTGCGTGAAGAAGTTACCGATGTAGCCTCAAAGGAATGGGGGGAAAATGACCCCCACCCAAAGGTCTTTGCAAACTTCCGCAAAGACACAGGTCAACAAATCCTGTCTTTACTGAGTGGGTTACTGGAGCTGTTCGACGTGGATGACCTGCGCGACAATGACATAACATGGGATCTTGGGGCAAAGCCTCAACACATGATATTCTTATACCTGATTCAGCTGCAGGCTATATTTGTGAGCAGTCACATCAAGGACACGGATCTTGCTACCGTCATGAGTGTCGCCTCGGCGCCTTTCCTGGAGTCTAACTTTGGCGACCCCATCTGCGCCGCAGCTCTGGTGAAGCCAATGTTCATTCCCTACTATGTTCAACAAGGGGGGAAGAAACCCAGAAAAGGTGGAGCCGAGCAGGACCCTGACCCAAAGTTGAAATGCTACAGGTTGTTCACAGGTTACGAACTGGACAACACGGGGTCTAACGTGTCAAGCGGGATGGATATGACTCTCAGCTGGACCGAGCACAGTGTACTGCAACGTATGCAGAGTTGCAAGCTCGTAGAAAAGGAGACCAAAAAGCTTTGGTTTGTTGCTCCCCAGATGGGTGACAGGGTGCAAATGTCCAGGGAATCCGGTTTGAAAATGATGGGAGGGCAGACGGGTGAAAAAACCCTGAAGATCTGCTCCTACCTGATGTCGGATAGCATAATGGCGTACATTCAGTGTGCCGTATTCGGGACGATTTCCAACATGCTACCCTGTCACGCAAACAGCGACTTCACCCAGGACGTGATGAGCTCCATCAAAGGTTCTATGTCGACGTTCTCGGACGTGGTTCGTCACCAGAGCATAAACCTGATGTCGAAGCTGCAAGCCATGAGAGATACAGAAAACTGTCTCTCCGTCATCGGGGTAGGTTTCAATGGACAGGATAGGGGTCAAACGCTCAACTTTGGTAGAGTCTTCACTGGCCCAGATGACAAGAGACCCCCTCCTGTTCAGGGGAGACTTGGGGTTTTCACTTCAGTGGCACTGGGGATCGGGAGCAACACCATGACGAAGACAATGTTGAACATTGCCCTAACACAGGACTCTCTGATCGATCTCCGCGGTATACTGTCTATGGGGCACAGTCCCGTAGGGGCTAAAAAAATGGTCACGGATTCATTCTTTTACGGCCGGTACCACCACATGTTTAACAACGGGGAAATTACAGAGGTGGCCTGCGTCAAATCCATGAGCGACCCCGGCTACAACACCTTGGTCCACGACGAGACCCTGAGCAACAACAGCAAGTATCAGTTAACCGCGTCCCACGGGTCATTGCCCATGTGCACGCTCACCCTGGCTATGACCATGAGACAAGCGGTGATAATGACCATGGGATTCCTCTGCGGCGAGCTAGCCCGTGTCGTCTACTCTCCGAAGGCGACCGACGTGACCCTGTGCAAACACCTCATCTCGCTAGCCATGGCTGCCAAGTTCAGACACGGGAGGGACGAGGAGAGCGGCAACGTGTTCGACGCGTGTTATGGCAAGTCGCTAAAGCTCACCGGACCAGCTTTCTGCAACCCGGGTAGGAACGGCGTCAACTACCACGACCTGGATTCCATGGAGTGGTTGCAAGCGGACGACAACAATCTCCTGGGTTACATACAAAATTCGATGTTTATGATAGGGGACACGAAAAAACAAGTTCGGAGGATCATGCACGAGAAGAACCTCTCGTACAACAGAGTGTTGCTCCTAAACGACGTGAACACGATGTCGTTCAAGTCAGTGTTCGCCAACCAGGAGTATTTGATCCACGCACCCATGATGACAATCACCAACATGAGGGTTTTCACCAACACCAACAACAACAGCTACGGGTCTGTCAAGCTGTCTAGGCGGGGTTGCTTCTACCCCGTGAAGATATTCAGTAACGGCTGCATTGACACGGACATGTACAGTTCCCAGTGGGGTAACAACATAAGCTGTCTCAATGGCAAGGTCAACGCGACGATTGAGGAGATTGTCGAGAGGATCAAAAAGGGAGTCTCCTGTGTGTTGCCCAGGATAAACGTGAACCGTATCAAGATGATGGCACCGGAGCTGAACGAATCCGAGTTTGGCTTACTGGTGTCTGCTGTTAAGAAAAGCAACATCGTGGTGATTGGACAAAAGGGGCCCTTAACGGATCCCTTTCTGCCCGGCCTCACGAAACGGAAACGAGACGAGGAGGGTTTTAGCGCAGGCACTCCGGAAGAGTCTCCCGTCTCCCCACCAGAAGTAAACGGCCGTGTTTCGCCCTGTCTCTTTCTGAAACGAGCCAAGGAGGGACCTGGCGGAGGCAGTCCGGCGCAGTCTCAAGTCTCCCCACCAGAAGGAAACGACCGTGTTAAGCCCTGGCTCTTTCTGAAACGAGCCAAGGAGGGACCTGGCGGATACAGTCCGGAGAAGAAGGCTAAGGTTGAGACCAGGCTGTCAATTTACGACACCCCCAGCTTCAGCTTCAGCGACAGCGACAGCGAGAGGGACTTTAACCTGTTTGTACCTGTGTTGAAGAAATAAAAATAAAATAAAGACTCTTTGAAAATGTAACCGTTGTTGTACAGTGTTTTATTTGGTTCCATCAAAGCCACGTAGCCAAAGCACACGCATTAGGATGTATGAAATGGAGCACGTTTAGATGTAACAGTTCAACTATAACCATCAGCTGACTGTAAGCACATCCGAGCGTGTGCAAGTCCTCTCTCACAGTGAACCCGAAGCGATTCTCCATGCTGCCGATTGTACTCCCCGGGTTTCCCTGGTGCACCCTCGGTACCCTCATTTTACTCCGAGAGTCTAGTCTTGCGAGCTCTTCGGTGGCCCTGTGGTAGTCCGACTCGCCGCAGTGAGTGAGCTCTAGCTCCCCGTGTTTAACCCGGGCGCTGATGAGCGGATTGAGTATCCTGCTGACCGAGATGAGTCTGTAGGAGTTGGTGTTCAAGTTGTCCTCGGGACAGGTGAGCTTGGTAAACTTGCAACTAAGAGGCTCTCCTTTATCACGCGAGATCCTCGTCACATTGGGCGGGTCGAAGGAACACATTCCGTATATGTTCATGAAGTCATAGGAGGCGGAAGCGGTGCTCAGTCTTTCCACGTGCTCTCTCACCAGACCCTTTATATCCGCGAGCGCTTTGTTTCTCAGTTCAGAGTATAATCGTTTGTACTCGGCGTCGACATCGACACCGACACGGCGTGGCTCTCGATACGTCGAGTCCCTTTCGTTGTCTAGCCTAGCTCTCTTTTCATCGGAAGGCTCTTGGTCCCGTGACAACTGCGACTGGCTCGAGTCCTCCCAACGAGACAGTGTCCCGTAGCAAGCCTTGATGGCAGTCGCCACGAAGAACAGTTCGGGGACACCTGCTCCCTCCGTCTGTCCAGGTCCGCACGTGGCCATAACAAGGTACGATGTCTTCCTTGGGTATCTAATGGACGAGCTGGAGAGTGTCATCGTCGAGCTCAAGCTCTCCAGCGAAGCCTTAATAGAGTGTCTGGTGAAGCACCGAGAGCTGATATCAGGTCCTAACGTGTGGTCTCCTAAAGCCCGATCCTATGTTCGGTTTGAGCAGAGCGCCCACGGAGCGTTTGCTACTCTGAGACCCAGCGGGCCGAGCGTGGTTCAGTTCCTGGGAAAGTTACTACCCGTGTATTGCAGGCTGTGTTTCTTGTCCGAGTGTCACGACGACGCAAGGCTCGCAGCGCAGGCTCTGTTGGCACGCTTGACATACGGCAAGAATCGGAGGACCGACGTTGCCGAATTCGAAATCAGAGCCCTGGAGTACCTGATAGACAACCTTTTGTCCAATCCTCCCTCTGAATTAGGGGAAGTGTGTCAGTCATCTGACGTTTCAGCCGAGATCAAGATCGCTGTCGAGCTCCTCTGGTCTCACTTGGTGCTAGTGTACGCTGGCAATCGCAAGCTCCTGCTGTGCAATCTCGAACTTTTCTTCGCCAGACCCCAAGGCTCACTGAACCTGTGTCCAGGCGAGCTCAGGGCTGCACTATTTGTGCATGGTAAACATGACCAATTCTCTCAGCGCAAGGAACGCTGCAAAAAGCAACGAGCTACCCACTGCACGAGAAAAAAGTGTCCCGTTCTGCCGCTCAAGTCGGGCACCGTGTCCAAGGGGGGCACGTCTAGAGCCAAACCCTCTGCCAATGGACTACACGAGTCTCGACTGTCCCGTCTTTGCTGGCTCGGAGCATTGTGGGTCCTGGACGTCGAGTGCAACAAGGACACCCTTCACTGGATTCACAAACCTGAACCTCACAGAGCGTAACCTGAACGGGACACGTGAACAGCATCCGTTTGAAACAAACGAAACGCTCAGGGCGTCGGGCAGCTGCGTGGTGATGTTGGAGAACAACGTGCTCCTACACGTACTACACGTGAACACCGTCGGCAATCAGAAGTTCAGCACGACCACATTCTCCAAACGTCTCCGAAAGTACGCTCAGATGCAGTCCAACACCACCAAAACCAAGCTGCTGAGCAGACTGAAGTTTGTCTCGGACAAGAAAAGGCTATGCTCCCAGCATGGTTATAAAAACACCCGCATAGAGTTCTCCTCCAAACCCAGTCGCAGCGCCAACTACACCTCCAACGCCAAGTACCCGTTACAGCCCTACTTCAGGGGGCTGTTCAAAACCGTCGCCTTATCGCAGGGAACCTGCGTGGTCTCGAGCAAGCCCTTCACGGTTAGCAACGAGAACCTGACGTGTTACATGTACGGAGTGGCCAACCCTTTGACCGTGGTGATCCGCATGAAGGACACAAAGAACCATTTTCACACGCCCTTCTTCTTCTCCTCCGTGAACGTGGCCGGGGAAGAGACCAGACACCAGCTCTTCTCGTCGATGTCCATCAACTCGCAAAAAGTGAGGAACGCGGTCAAGGATCTCCCAGAGGCGTTGGGCAAAGTGGCCAATCTCGTGGAGATACACGTGCATCTTAACAGGCTGTGCTGCGAGCTGGCTCAGGAGCGGCGTGGCATGCTGACCTCGCGGGAGAAGATGTGTCTGGTGTACCTCACGGAGACGTACTTCGTACAGGTGAAAGACCGCAGTCACCCAAAGTACTGGCCTGGGTACAGAGAGTCCGTGGGAGGTGCATTCGTTGAGCGGTATCACAGCAACCTGTCTTCGTTTCAGGACAAGGTTCTCACCAATTACCATCTCAAGAACCCAGAGTTTATTCACCTGGTGCCATGGATCCTCGACAACCCGAGCGCTCTGCACGAGAGAATGATTGTCGCGCACGAGGCGTACCTGATAGAGGAGGGCAAGGTGAACGCTAGAGCAGAAATGATCGCCACGGTCGCAAATCACATCACCCAAAGTCCGAACTGCCGTCCACTCCAAGGATTCCCCAGTGTCAAGGACATTGATTTTGAGGGACTCGGATACAGCGAGCAGACACTCATGCTCGCCTTGAGTAAATCTAGATGGCAACCCGCACCAATGTCTCGCGTGACACATACTTAAAGAGAATAGAGAGCGCCAGAGCTGAGCCATCATCAACCGAGCACATGTCAAGTGATAACTCAATGACGATCGGGGCGGCGCCCTCCGCGTCCATTCTGAGAGTATGGGATATAGTGAACAGACACTTTGACTCAGGCGAAGCAGCTGCGAGACCTGATGGGAGCATGTAGCAAACGGCTCAAGACCATAGAGGCATTCGTATCGGAACTGCAGGAACGAGAGACCGGTGACCTGCGCGACGACCGTCCGTCGCGACAAACACGGTCGTCGGAACTGGTGGGGGAATGGCATTTCCTCTACATGGAAGACAACAGGGTTTTTGGCTACATGAAAATGGTCCCAGAAACGGTCTCTGTGGTCCCCGGTGAACACGGGGCAGGATCCTTCAAGAGAGCCGAATTCACTATCCCTTTGGGGTCACTGGATGCGCCCGACGGCGACTCCGCTCCTGACCACGGTAACGGCGACTACGCCCTGTGTCCCTGTTGTCAGCTATCTGTCAAAGTCCCCGTGTTTTGGAAGCATGCGTTGTTCGAAATCGCAGACAGGGGTAACAGGGTGCCGGCCCGGCGCACCTTGGATCGATCGGAGACACCCTTGTGGATAGTGGAAGACGGTTCGGGTTGGAGCACTCCTATTTACAGACCCCGAGGGCTAGACAGCACGTGTGAAATAGGACAGAGTCTCGCAGAGCTAAACCTGAAACACTTCCTTTCGGATTACGACTTCTCCCGAGTTCTCAAACGCACGTTCGAGTTTCTGGCTTTGCAGTTGAGAACCTGATCCAAATGTTGTCCTACTCGTATCGACCTCGCGCGATGTCCTCTCCCGCGGCACCTCCGCATCCCCCACCTTGCCAGCCTCAGCAGCCCGTTCACCTGTCCGATGATAGGATTTTGCAGACCGTACGGGAAGACTCTGTGACACTCGACTACCTCGTCGGAGTAGCCGACGAGGTTCCTCGGCCACCTGACAACCGACCAAATGACGGAAAACCCGTGCTGCCCGAACGCTGGGTGATCAGGCCCCGGGTGGCTCTCTTCAACTCTTCGTCCATGAACAGCATTGACAACGAGTTTGCTCAGATCGGCAGCGAGTTACTCGCTCACTTCGGCGACACAGAGCAAGCAAAGTTGTGTGAAAACTTGAAGTTCCTTGATAACGCGCTCCATTACGAACAGGGTATAGAGTCAACGGTTAATCTAAGACAGCTGATCCTGAACGGAGGCGATACCAGCAACGTATTGACCGCGGGGTGGCCCAAACTCAGAATGTTTTTGAGTTTGTTAGCCGACCCCGTCTGCGCCGTTTACATACGGCGCGCTCTGGCGACCAAAGAGATCGCGCAAGGCATTACCGTCGACGAACGTACCGTATTGTTGCAATTGGAGGAAATTATGAACAACCTTCTCAGTCTGTTCAAGGGTATTTGTGGGGACAGAAACAACTCTGTGATAGCCTCCATGCCTATGTGCTTCGCCGGTAACGGAGCTCGAGACACAACGGAGTACGGCTACCCGAACCACTTCACCTTGGATGATGTGGACTATTGCAATCTAATGTACTGGATTATCCTCCCGGGTCTAGGGGCTCGAGTGTACCGCAGTGCTGCATCGAATGATCCCAATGTCAGCCACCGTATCCAATACAGACCCGGCGAGCTCGAACTAACCAACGAGTTAGAGCTTGGCAATGACGGGCAACTCACGGTGACGCGTTTGACCGGACAATGCGCTTTCTCCAAGGTAGCGCCACGGTCCTGGGTCGATGTCAGTCAACAATTTGAACCCACCGCGTCCACACACAACTGTTGCACGGACACAGGATTCAGCAGCACGTCCGTCGTGACATACATGTGGGCGATCAGACTTCGCAAGCTCATGGACGAGAGCAACATTCTAGCCAGGGTTCTACTGGGATTGCATTACAGCACCCTGTTGACGCACACCGTCATACAGAAACACTACGACACAAAATACTACTCTGGAATGTCCTATCTGCTGTTCAGAGGTGTGCGGTTCACAGGATGCGGTATCACCTTGATGCGGCAGAAGTCCGCTCTGTACACGTTGGGCACCGGGATAGTCTGTAAGCCCACGGCTCACAATACGCACCAGGTGCACACCGTGAATCAATACTGCAAGTCTGTCGTGATACCAGAGACCCTGGACTCTCCCGGTGTGCAAATTCCCAACATGTACATGAAAGACGTACGAGGAGGAGACGTGGGAATAAACAAGGGCGATCCCTTTGACCTCGTGGTCGCAGACGCGTTCAACGGGTTTTGTCCAGAATCCGAGAGCGCGAGCGGCTACCGCAGACCTTACATCTTCATGACCGGCCGCTCTGAAAGACTCAACGGATCCCTCACAAAAGACCCCTTGATGCGATACGAAGCGTACACTTGCATGCCAACCCTGCTCCGACCGTTCAGCTCGGTGGTGGCCAGGGCTAACAAGTACAGCAGACACCGCAACACAGAGGATAGTAATCACAAGATCTTCTGCAGCACCCTTCACATGGTCGAGTTTGAGAAGGGCGTACTGGATCCCATCGGCGACCCCTTCAAGGATACCGTCGAGAGGGTGAACGGGGATAAGCGCACCACAGACATCATGCAGCCAACGCTGGGCGTAGCCTTTTGCGGTACTTACAGCATAGGGCTGACCTCTGACAAGAAGCTCATGTGTGTCAGCGACTTGACTCAGGAGACCCTGGTCGACAGGCTTGCGCCTAGAATCAGCGGAACGGGTATGTTTGCGTGCAACACCATCCAGACTACCTCTCATTTGATCAACCCGATATTCAACAGGATATTTGAGCACTCCCGGTACTATCGTTCCTTGCACATATAAAACCAGCGCTATGGACAATGCACGGCCTATCGCACAACATAGCCCTGGGATTGTACACCTTGACCGATTTCGTGCTCTCTTGCGGGGTAAACTTTTTCACGTCTCTGTACATGCACCCCATGGAACAAGAGAACACCTTCACCCTGATCAGGAAAAAGGAGGAGGCCGAGATGGACATAGCGATCAACACCATTTCCAGATCCATAAAAAGCCTAGACGCCAGCATTGCTCTACTTGAGGTCTCCATGAAAACCAACATCAAGGAACGTAACAAGTACAACAAGTTCAAGAACGAACTGACGTCCAGCCATAAGCAAAGAACCGACCTCCACTACTTATTGGGAGCTCTCCGGGGAAGACTGGACGTGCGAAGGCTGACCGTTGCACTGAAGACTCTATCTGACAACGTGGGACTGCAACTCAACGCGTCCGCCTTCATAAACAGGCAGGTGTTGAACCTGGCTGTACTCAGGGACCTGGACGACCTCAGAGAGCCCGTTACTAAAGCGAGCGTTCAGGACGCTTACCAGGACTACAGCAGAACGAAAGGCGTGATCGCGGATGACTGTATTTTGTGATCGCAGTTTGTCTTTGTTTCTTCCCCGAGAACAGTCGGTGGCCTCAACGCTGTTCTCCGGGCTGTGCAAACGCACGTCCGCTTTGACATGGACGGCTCGTTGCATGTCAACGACACGCAGGGACATTGGGGATATCTTTTTATCGTGTTATTGTTTTGTTATTTTTATTTTAAAAAATGGGGAACGTGTGTGTATGTTTGTGTGAAATAAAAACCCGTCACCAATATGTACTCAGCGTTTCTCTTTTGTTTCTCTTGTGTTGTTTCGGTCACGCGTTGTTGAGATTCTACTGTTTTTTGTCCAGACCTGGGACATATTAGATTAGTGTCAACCACCCCAACTCTACAATTACCTGTGTGTTAACAGGATCCGCCAACACGCAGAGGGGAAGCGAGGTGAAAATGATCAAATCATTGCCAGTGTCAAAACGGAGAATACAGTACTGGCAGACAGGAACCTGGAGCTCATGGCCAGACTGGAGGTCGTCCAGAAGCCTGAGAGTTTGTGTTCAACTGTCCTGTGAATAAAAAACAAGTGTACCTGGAACTTTGTTTTTCTTTAACACACGCCTTATTCTAGTCCACAGCCTGGGGGAAGCCGGGTCTGGGTCGGCGTGTCATATTGCGTCATTTTTTGTGCATGGCATTTACGTCCCTAGCCCTAGTCGGCAGCATAGACTACAAGGTAAAGTGACATGATCTGTTAACCCTTGTGTTGTCCCAGGGTCTGGTTGACCCAGCATGTGTTTGTATGCGTGTGACAGTGTCCCGACTTGGCGCTTGGTCAAGTGGAGCAATACAAATTATTTTTAAAAAAAAGAGTAAACCGTGTGCCACCGCATTTTCTTCTTCTTCTTCTTCCTCTTCTTGTTATAATTTGTATCATCACCGAGCAAGAACAGGCTCCAGTACACAACACTGGCAGACAGAGAGATGCTCGCGTGCCCTCGGGTCACGGGGACCCAAACCGACAAGCGACGGGCCCTACGTCTTCGCCGTGCGTCGCGTGGCCATGTGGAGCAATACAAATTATTTTTAAAAAACAGAGTAAACCATGTGCCACCGAATTTTCTTCTTCTTCTTCTTCCTCTTCTTGTTATAATTTGTATCATCACCGAGCAAGAACAGGCTCCAGTACACAACACTGGCAGACAGAGAGATGCTCGCGGCGCGTGCCCTCGGGTCACAGGGACCCCGGCCGACATGCGACGGGCCCTACGTCTTCGCCGTGCGTCGCGTGGC